>NW_007930869.1:126721-132157 GCF_000280675.1 Beauveria bassiana ARSEF 2860
GGCGTCCCCAACAACAGCATCCTCGCCATCGCGTTGCTCGTCGCCGCCAACGCCGTCGTCTGGGCCGCCTGCGGCGTGGTGCTGCGCTTCCACCCCAAGCTCATCTCGCCCGCGGCGCTGTCCTACACGCTCGGCTTGCGGCACGCGCTCGACGCCGACCACATCTCCGCCATTGACTTGATGACGCGGCGGCTCATCGCCTCCGGCCAGCGGCCGGCGACCGTCGGCACCTTTTTCTCGCTCGGCCACAGCACCATTGTCATTGTCACCTGCGTCGTGGTCGCGGCGACGAGTGGCGCGCTGCGCGACCGCTTCGACGGCTTCACGCGCATCGGCAATATTGTCGGCACGTCAGTTAGCGCCGCGTTTCTGATTGTGCTGTGCATAGGCAACGGATGGGTGCTCTACAAGCTCGTCAGGCGGCTGCAGCAGGTTCTGGCCGAGAGGCGCCGTGCGGAGGAAATGGGAGAGTATGGCGCGCCCGTGACCGAGTACGATGCCGAGGCGACGGCCAGCGGGCAGTTTAATCTTGAGGGTGCCGGCTTCATGGGCAGGGTACTGGGTTTTCTCTTCAGAGCCATCGATAGGCCGTGGAAAATGTACCCTTTAGGTGTCGTCTTTGGTCTCGGCTTTGACACGAGCTCTGAGATTGCCATTCTCGGAATCGCCAGCATTCAAGCTGTTCAGGGAACCAGCATCTGGTTAATTCTCATTTTCCCCATCTTATTCACCTGTGAGTTTGGATTCGTGGATTATAGATGGCACAGCACTAATAATCACATAGCCGGCATGTGTCTAGTGGATACTACAGACGGTGCACTCATGATGGCTCTGTACACGTCCAAGGCATTCTCACGAGACGTCGTCGCCATCTTGTACTACTCCATCGTACTCACCGGCATTACCGTCGTCGTATCTGCTTTTATCGGCATTATCCAGGTGCTGTCACTTGTCCAAAATGTTGCCGAGCCCGAAGGGCGTTTTTGGGACGGCGTCTCCGCCATAGGCGACAACTTTGAAATAGTCGGTGGCAGTATTGTCGGCGTATTCGTCGTCGTAGGACTAGGATCCATTCTCATCTATCGACCTTGGAGACGGCGCATGGAGCGTAAACGCCAAGGACTAGCCGCTTCTGCCGATGCTAGAGCGAGATATGTTGATGGTCCCGAGACACCACTTTCGCAAGAAGAAGAAGCAACGCCTCGTCATCTAATGGACTGATAATTTGCATCGCTATTTGAATCACTATCGCTTAGTTCAGGCTAATAAATCAAACTCGGTAAATTCCACGTCTTCCATTGTGCGTTGCCGTCGTCTGTTTAATCAGCTTCGTAATAGGCAAATAGTACGCAATTGGTGCTTTGATGGCATCTTGCGCATATTCGCGTAGCCACTGTGACCTTTGGCACCCGTTTGAATGGTGGCCAAATCCCGAGCGTCTGATGCATTCTCTCCACGACTCGCCTGTCTCGATCGTGAGGGTTCATCGTATTCAAGAATGCTGTGCAAACAGAACAGAGCCATCTTCCTTTGCCGTCGACGTTCTCTTTGACAAGTGACTTTGTCCAGTCAAGGATAGACCCAAAAAGGGTCCTTTTCGGGGGGCTTGCATAAGGTGCTGGAGTGTCTGCTCTTTCGACAATGTCATCCTCTCGCTCTGCCGCTCTGGCGTTGTGAATTGGTGCGACGGGTCTCAGTTCTCGCAGTTCAGAGACCCTGGCCTGGCGGATAGGATCAAACCGATCCAGATTGCTCTCTTTCATCCTAGACAGGCTCATCGCAGCATCGTAATAGCTGGGCGGCAACTGTGGGAGTATCGGCCCGCCTTGCTTCGCTAGTCGAGCTTGATAGGACCCGCCGGAGGGAGCATATCGTATTTGACGGACGTGCTCAGCTTTGACGTCTTGCTGCTTTCGAGTAAGCATGAGTTATCTGCTAATACATCCAGATCGAAGCACTTACTTGTGCAAGTCGCGTATCATCGGTTGCCTTGGTCAGTTCCACACCGTGGGGCTCCTCTGAATTTTCCACATGCTCCTAATGAACGGATGATGGACTTTCCATTCCTCTGTACGGATTCTCGGAGGTCTCGCGGCTATGTGGTACTGTTGTTTTCCAAGATGCGGCAATTTTCTCCCAAAGTCCGGCAGCACTTCTTGGAGGCCAGCTAGCGCCTTTTGAACGTCCGGCCGTTTGTTCCGGAGACCGCGAATCGACCAGATCATCGGAGTAGTAAGAAGGAGGTGGAATATTGGCAAGAAAACGACGGTGAGGCCGGTTCCCATCCAGTCGCAAGCCGCTTTGGGTACTTCCCTGAGTACTACTCCCGCTGAAAGTAGATTGGTCTCTTTTACTCCGCATGTCATAATACTCGTCCTAATTAGAATTCTTGACAAAAATGTACTCTAGCAATCCACCTGCGGATCTGCTACGTTTTGCGGATTGCCAAATTCGCTTCGGGGGGCGAGGCTTTCGGGGAGCCATTGATTCAATTACTCTCTCTGGCGAGGAAGATTGGCGGCCTGATTTTGAGGCAGTCTTGAAGCTTTCTCGGTTATCGGTGTACAAATCTTCTTCTTCTTCGTCTTCTGCGACAGGCGAAAGAGGCACGGCTGCCAGAGCTGACTGAATGTCAAACGTGTATGACGGCGTTGGTACATTCTCTGGTGATGGCAGATCTTCTGGTGATGGCAGATCTCCTGGCGATGGAAGTTCTTGTGGAGTTTGAGGCTGATTTGACGTTGAAATAAGATGTTCGACAATTACTCGAGGCTCATCTTGGGCTTGGCTGGAAGTTGACTGTGCGTCGTCAGGAACATCGGCTAGTGTATCAGCTGGTTCATCAAGCGGAGTCTCCTCGGGCCTTGATGAGGGATCCATGGTGGGATTCTAGGGCGGTGAAAAAATAAATATCATAAAAGAGTGTAGAGGCGATAACTTGAAAAGAATGAGGATTGTGTGATATTGAGATGCCGTGAGTAGCTCCATTTGCCAAGTGCTGGCGCTTTGGCGAACCACGCCAACAGGAAGGCGCCCCAGAGAAGAGGCAGCCGCAGTGAGTCAGCCACGCATTGAATCAATTGTTGCCATTCTTTTGCTTCATGGTGGCTAGTCTAGCATTTCGACTGCCTTTTCGAGCCTTGGCCGATGATGATGGGATTTTGGTTGTGCCCATGCTAGCACAGCACGTACGTCCCTGGCCGATGACGCTACAACCCATGCTTATCGCGCTACAAGTGGTCCTTATCGACCCTGCGAAACCTCCTTCTAACAACTGCCATCACCACATCATAGCGACTGCTATCATGTAGCCTCGTGCGCTGTGCATCGCCCATTTTTTTGATTCATCATTATATGAAAGCACAGGCGCAAACATGGCTTCCCCGACAGCACCTACCCGCCGCAGCACGGGCTCCTCAGCCGGGTCGCTCCAACGATCGGACGAACGAGCTTCTATAGCAGCCAACATTCCTCTCGAGACGCTGGTCACTCATTTACTAGCTGCGAAACGATCGCTCTCATCGATGAATCATGTTCTTCGCGCCAATGAAATAGCTACATCAGCCCGGAATGCGCATGAGGAAGCAGCTCTGCTCTCTGCCCAGGCTAACTTTCTTCGCGGAGCTACTCTTGACCAGGCTGCCATCCTTGTCAAGGTACGCCGCAGCCTCCAATCGACGTATGACTGGAGCAAGAGGGATTTTAGGGTGCTCGTCAAGTCCATGGATGGTGTCGATGGCAAGCTTGGCCGAACGATAGAATCTCTGCGATCTACGCAGATCAGCGACCTCCTTCGCCCACAAGACGAGCAACGAAAGAATTTACTAGATTTTGTCGACGAGGAAGGCGTCAACAGGATGAGAGACGCGATGAAGAAGAGTATAGAAGAGCTTCAGGTATGTAGCGTGATCTCGGTTGCTGAGCTCTGGCTGACTAGTTGCAGGGCATCCAGCAATCATTCGACGGCGACCTCCTTCGTTTCGACAACGACATTCGTGACCTCAAGAAAGTCATCATTGCATCGCAAACACAAGACTCGGGTGACGAGGACCAGGCCTCGCAACCATTCACAATGGACATATTGATGGAGATACTCGAGAACTCGACCGCGATGGCGCAACTGCTGGCATCCTTGACAAACCACTTTGACATGTGTGTGACGGCAATTCGGACAACAGAAGGCGGCGCAGCTCTAGCTCGCCGCCGAGCTGCCGAGGTGAATCAGGCTCAAGGCAGCGATGGTGTCTCCATATCGGGTGTCATTGCGGAGCAGGAATCCAACATGTCCGACTTGGAGTCAGTCACGGATAGTGACAGAGCAGAAATGCTCCATGTTGTTGTACAAGATGCAAGCGAGGTCAGCGATGTTGTTGAGGAAATCCAAGAGCGTCTCGCGGTCATGGAGCAAGACTACAAGATCCTGGGGCAACGTAATGTCGCAGCAGAGAAATCGTACATTTCTATGCTTGACGCGTTCACCGTACTCGGAAGCATTGGTGACCGTCTGAATGACTACCTTGCCGCAGAACAAGACTTTAAAACGCGATGGGACCTGGAGAAGGAGACTGTGTTTGACAGAATGACGGAGATGGAGGAGATGCGAGGCTTCTACGACGGTTACGGGAGCGCATACAAGTCGCTCATATCGGAAGTGAAGCGCCGAAAAGCTGTTGAGGATGGTGTGCAAAACGTCTGGCGCATGGCGCAAGCCAACGTGGACAAGCTGTTAGCCGCCGACAAAGCATCTCGAGAATCATTTCGGCAAGATGTGGGTGAATACCTTCCGACTGATTTGTGGCCAGGTATGCATGCTCGGCCACAACGATGGAAAGTGACTCGTATTGAGGAGAAGGACGATGAAGACGAGGGCGGCCAAACTCGCGAAGAGAGCCTTGGCTAACTGAGCAAGCGCCATTTGACCTTGGATTAGATGATCTACAACCAAGACTGGGGCCAAACTGGACAATCAAGTAGCAGCATACAGGATGTTTGGCGATAATTGCTTGTTTTTTTTTTTTAAGATGCGTGTTGGATAGGCAGGCGTAACGGCAGGTTGTATTTATTTCGTAGTTTAATTGGCGTCTCTGGCGACGGATATCTTCCAGATAGACACAGATTGGCATACAACGATAGCTGCAATAGCGAACGAATATACACCACTTGAAAACCTTTCAATATTTTCTATCCATCTCCCCATTCCCTAATTCCCCATTTTCTAATCAAGCCCCAATTTCTTAGCCACCGCCATCTCTGTCAATTCATCCAAAGCCCCACAAAGGGCAAAAAAAACGAGGGCCACACATGCACTCACGACAATACCACTAAACAAAAAGAATTAAACCACAAAAGGATATAATTTGACAAGACTGGGATTTGAACCCAGGCGGATTTCTCCACTACGATTTAGGTAATTTCCCTGAACGTAGCGCCATGACC
>NW_007930869.1:132257-142294 GCF_000280675.1 Beauveria bassiana ARSEF 2860
ATTGCTGTGGGAACAGCTTCAATGTTGAGGCGGCATAGTAAAGGTTACATGAAAATACTCCTGACCAGGTCAAGAAGAAGAGATATTTCAGCTAGAAAATGTACTCGGCCTTGGTGCCGTTACCGTTGGAGCAGTTTCAGATGTTGAACCGAGGCGACAAGGTATGTGAGCAAGCTTACTTTAGCCGGATACAACTCAAGAAAGAGAGTTTAGCAAAAAGATAATGACAAGACTGGGATTTGAACCCAGGAGGATTGCTCCACCAGGAATTGAGGTGTTAAGGTGACCTTAACCTGGCGCCATAACCATACTCGGCCATCTTGCCGTGGGTCTATTGGACGATGGAGACGAGATGGAGACGTTTGATTCTAAAAAGGTTCCGAGGACATATGGGATCCGTACGAGGCTTAAGAGGGGCAAGCATGACTTTTGGTGATTTCTGTAAGTTTTACGAGCTTTCTGGGTCGGATTACGCTCGGCTTTGGGCCGCTGGAAGACGTGTGTGGTTGGGCCGCGTGAAGCTTTTGGGATGGTGTTTCCAACCGTTTTGTGCACCGACGCCTGTCGTACCCTGTATCAAACGTGATTTCGTTGCGTAAAAAAATGAGTCGAGGTTAGAGATCAGGTGAGCATTGATTCTAGCGGAGAATCATAATTATTTCTTTATTATATCTTTGCTCAAGTTGCAAGATGCATACGACTCTTTTAAATCTACTCTGTAGAGAGTGAGTTTTTGACAGTCAAGCCGTTCCGCATGTGAGGGGGCAAGGGGGGCACCAAGAAATCCACAATCATATGTAGTGAGTATAGCAACCCCGCCCGCCAGCCGTTATTAACGGGGATGGCCGCCACCCGCTTACCATGGCCTGCATGGCAACCCACTGATGAACCACCAAAAACCACTCCAGCAGCAGCCGTTGATGCTGAGTAATCGCCGCGCCCTATCCCTGTGGCGAACAGCTCATGCCTTATCATAATTTTACTTTTAACATCTGTATATATCTCGGCTTCTATAGCTTTCCAGACAGCATAGAGAGCTCGGGCAGGCGCTACTATAGCATGAGTCTTTTATAAATATCCTCCGTCGTAAGCTTGAGGACTACGAGCGCGCCCGCCGATCTCCCTTACTCCATCTCACAATGCAGTGCCTACGACAGCTACCCCAGCGGGCACCCCGCGTCGAGGCTTGGTCGCTTTTATCGCACACGTCCAGCTGCATCAAGTCCGTCTCTTCAGGTTTAAGGCGCTTGACTACCGCCGCAGCTCAGCAGAGCAAGTCGAGCGTTATCGCCGGCGCAACTGCACAAGACTCTTCGGCTCGTCGCCAGCGCGTACGGGACGCCAAGCCATTCTCCGACTTCCTCACAGACACCTTCCACCGGCAGCATGACTACCTCCGCATCTCCGTCACGGAACGCTGCAACTTGCGGTGCTTGTACTGTATGCCCGAGGAAGGTGTCCCGCTCTCACCGAGCCGCGAACTGCTTACCACGCCAGAAATCGTCATGCTCTCGTCCGTCTTTGTCTCGCAGGGCGTCACCAAGATCCGGCTCACGGGCGGCGAGCCCACGGTGCGCCGCGATATTGTGCCGCTGATGCACCAGATTGGCGCGCTACGGTCGCGCGGCCTCCGCGAGCTGTGCCTTACCACAAACGGCATTTCCCTGCACCGCAAGCTCGACAGCATGGTCGAGGCCGGCCTCACGGGCATTAACCTCAGTCTCGACACGCTCGACCCCTGGCAGTTTCAGATCATGACGCGCCGCAAGGGCTTCGACGCTGTGCAGCGCAGCATAGACCGCCTGCTGGAGATGAATCGAGCTGGCGCGGGCATCAAGCTTAAGATTAACTGCGTTGTCATGCGCGGCGTCAACGATCGCGAGGTGCTCCCTTTTGTGGATCTCACCCGCGACAAGGATATTGAGATCCGCTTCATCGAGTACATGCCGTTTGACGGCAACAAGTGGAACAAACGCAAGATGCTCGGCTACAACGAGATGCTCGATATGATCCGTGTCAAATATCCTACGCTGCAAAAGGTGCAGGACCACAAAAACGACACCAGCAAGACTTGGCACGTCCCCGGGTTTGCCGGCCGCATCGGCTTCATCACGAGCATGACGCACAACTTTTGCGGCACCTGCAACCGCCTGCGCATCACCGGCGACGGCAATCTCAAGGTGTGCCTCTTTGGCAACGCCGAGGTGTCGCTGCGTGATCTACTGCGCCAGTCCAATGGCGGCGAGCCCATCGACCAAGAGGTCTACGAGGCTATGAAGCAGGTTGAGATGGACCGCCGCCAAGGCCTGGTGTCTCCCGACACACCGCTAGGCGTGGCACCGAACGAGGCTGAGCTGCTGGACGTTATCAACATGGCCGTCAAACGCAAAAAGGCTAAGCATGCTGGTATCGGCGAACTCGAACACATGAAGAACAGGCCCATGATTCTAATAGGTGGGTAATAAACGAACGCTTTACTCCAATTTTCTCCACGACGTTTGCGGCAGTTTACGGCATTTGAATGGCGTTTTGCATAAGGCGCACAACGGTGCGAGACCCGCCTTCATACCTTGACATTTTCCTTCTATATATCATGCCTGGGGCTGAGACGCAACTGTGTAGATCCCGTTGCACCAACCCTACATGGCGCCATGCATCGCAGCTTGAAGCACACCATCAACAGGACACAGCCACACCTCCTTACATCCCACCAACGGCGACTCTTTTCTTCAACCTCAGGACGACACAACGAAGATGATCACGACACCAACCTCCCCAAACTAACGCACGTATCCAAGACGGGCTCCGCGCACATGGTTTCCATCGCCGGCAAGGCCGTCACCGCGCGCGTCGCCACCGCTGCCTGCACCGTGCGCTTCTCAACCGACGTCGCCCCGCGACTCATCCGCACCAACCAGCTGAAAAAGGGCGACGTGCTCGGCGTCGCGCGCGTCGCGGGCATCATGGCCGCCAAGCGCACGCCGGATCTCATTCCGCTCTGCCATCCCATTGCCGTGTCGCGCGTGAGCGTGGACGTGGTGCTAGGCGATGAGCGCAGTGTCGAGGTGCGCGCGACGGTTGAGTGCGACGGCAAAACGGGCGTCGAGATGGAGGCGCTCACGGCGGCGTCGACGGCGGCGCTGACCCTGTACGACATGTGCAAGGCGGTGGATAAAGGCATGGTGGTGGACGGGCTGAGGGTGGTGCTGAAAGATGGAGGCAAGAGTGGGAGATGGGAGATGGACTAGGGCGTTCATCATGGATACTATTGTTTGTTTCAGAGTTGTAATAGTTAAGTGACAGCAGGATTTGTGTTGTACCTGATTATTCATGAAGAATATTGAGGACATACTATGCTGAAAAACACAGTACTCCGTTGCCATGTGCAATGTTGCTAGCCCATTACGAAACGCTGGCGTTGGGATGCTTGTTGGAATATACGGTTTTGTGCGCGCTAGAGTCTACAAGTCATTACCTCCACCTCCAGCTAGGAACGGATGCTCAGCCAGATTCAGCCAGAAATCCGACTCGAAATCGTGGAGGGTCTGACCGTCCCACGCGTTCCAGCCGCCTTGCGCCGCCGCCACATCGTGCGTCTCCATCATGGCCGCCGACGGCGACTTGGCCGCCGTGCTGCCCGCTGCCGTCATTGCACCCACGACTGCCTCTCCGCTCTGCGGCGGCGCCACGCGGCCGAGGATGAGGCGCGAAAGTAGGCAGCCAATCGTCTTGGAGGCGTCAACGAGGAGCTTGTAGTTGGGGTCGTCCGTCTCTATGAGCACGCCCGTTTCCATCTCGAGGACGAGCACGCTGAGGCTCTGAAAGACCTTGGACGTGTCGACGTTGGGGTGCGGCTGCGTTTTGGACGATTCGTGCAGGAGCCACAGGCTGATGACGCCCGCGGCCGACAGCCCGTAGTAGGCCACCTTCCACACCAGCGACGTGTTGGAGTTGACGAGGTAGTCCTTTTGCATGAGCGCCTCGACAATCAGAGTCAGGATCTCGGCGGCGATGGAGACGAGCTCCGCGTCGGACTCGGGCCGCGATCGGGCCACGGCCATGCGGAGGAGGAAGAGAATGTGAAGCTGATTGAGGCGCGCGTTGAGGATAAAGTCGCGTACGATCGGCGCTTGGTTGCACTGCTTCAGCGAGCTCTCAAGACGAAAGTGCGGAGGCAGAGCCTGCCATTGTGCATGTGCCTTGTCGTAGATTTCCCTACAGTCGCCGGGTTAGCAGATAGTCGACTGTTTCGCAGTGGCTCCAGCCTTTCGTACCTGACCTTGGGGTGGCCATCATTGATACCCTCGAGGCTAAAGAGCTCCATAATGTCTTCTTTAAGGATACCACAGAGTGCACCCCAGCGAATGTCGGCGACGTAGTCAAATGGCATGTCTTGCGGCCAAGTTGTCCGCCACGGCTCGACAGCGCGATCGCTGCGGGGTAGTATGAGCTTGCAATACTTGAGGTGTATGCGCGGCGGCCGTCCTAGGAATATGGATACATTCTTGTCGGCAGAATATGTGAGGGCAAAAGTGAGCCGCCGGAGCTCGAGCAAAAAAGGTGGCAAGCTACTATGGTCATTGTTTGACTGTTGGTGCAGACCCAGAGCATATATAGAGCTGATGACGTCTCCTAGTCTCTTCCAAGAGTGATAGCCTGCGAGCACATTAGCACCTGTTGCCTGTAACAGCCGAGCAACATACTCTGGTCGCCATCGACGAAAGAATGAAGAATCCAGTTTTCGTATTGCAAAACCAGCTGCAAGTCGTTTAAACAATCCAGTGACAAGGCAATGTCGAGACTGAGATCCGACAGGTTCATACCCAGCCGCTGCAAGTCTCGATATTCCCGCGCCGAATCAAACTTGGACATTTCAATCGCCGCCCTCGAAGCCGCCGTGAAGAAGAAGCCAAATGTCTCCCATCGGCACCTTTGGTGGCCAAATTGTGCTTGAAAATCATGCAGCGTCGTGCTAGACGCCATATCGATCGGGAGACTGGTGTGATGAAAGAGGCTCCGCGACAGCTCCGTGCTCGCGACGGCTGTCTGGCCCTGGTTGGGAAACAGCTGGCGCATGGTCCCAATGCAGTGGTCCAGAAAGGGGCCCGCCAGCGGCAGACTGGAGCCGCGGGCCGTCCACGCCAGAATCAGGCTGCAGCAGGACTCGATGGAGACGGTGGCCTCGATCTGCTTTATGAGACCCGCGCCGCGCGTAACGTTGGCCTCGCGCACCGGGTTGTCCGAGTTGACGCCGTGGCCGTCGACGTCGCCTAGAACCGGGTCCCGCCCATCCGGCAGGTTCCCGAACAAGGTGGTGGAGCTAAACGAGCCTAGATAGCCGGGGTTTGGGTATCTATGCGGCTTGGGAGCGACGGCATCGCCTCCCAGGACGGGCGTCCTGCCATTGGCGGCGAAGCTCTGCCGTCTGCCCGGCGTGTGGCTGCTGTCATGCCAGTGTCAGTACATAATGCCGCAGAACCCGCATGGGCCAGACCCCGAGACGTAGCAATGGTGTCGCAGAAAGGGCCCGGTCGAACCCATACCTCATAAGTCCGGGTGTCGCCGGAGTAGTGCTCTTCTCCGGGGCGCGCTTCGTCTTCTTGAACGGCGAGGCGCGGTAGACGCACTCGGCCTGCCGAGATTGGTTCTGACACCGAATGCACACCGGTCGCGCGTGGTCGCACGCCACTTTGGCAGCCCTACACGGGTCGCAGGCTGCAAACTTTTTACGAGTTGCCGGCATGGTGATGCTTCTACGGCCAATCCACACAGGCAGAGTGATTCGAGGTATGTAGAAGGAATACGCTGGTCGGAGTAGTCGGTGGAGCGTGTCCGGCCTCGCACACCAAAGACGGTGGCTGATGACTCAGCCACGCAGGTCTCGACATTGTCATCTATGTAACAAGAGTTCACAAAGGTAGGTAATATTCTGAAGCGATGTTCATTAAATCTATGTTTGCCATTGTATCTTGTGTGGGGGCGATTCGTATAAAGTCGTAACGTGGGCTCTGAAAGCGTCTATGCCAGCTCTTCCTTTTCAACCAGAATGCCGTTACCAGCCTTTTGGATTTCCATATAGTCAAAGAGAGGGCCCTTGGGTGCGTCATCGCGATCTAGAAAAATCTCAACCATGCGTAGACCCTTCCCATCCTTGAGTTTCTCGTCGTTGAATACTTTTTCCAGCTCTCCGTATGTTCTAGCGGTCGCCGTGTAAGCGTCGTCCCTAGCGCCGAAAAGGGCAGGTGCTTTTAGGTAGTTCCAAGTCGAAATACCATTGTAGTTCTCATCCTTGCCGTGAATGCAACGCTCCACGGTATAGCCGTCATTGTTGACAAGCACAACAATCACATTGAGATTGTGCCTGATAATTGTAGCAAGTTCTTGCGTTGTCATTTGGAAACTGCCGTCTCCAATGAAGAGGATGGTTCGCGACTCTTTAACATCTTGATGGAACTTTGATGCTTTGATCAGTTCCTCGGTGGCCATTGCAGCGCCTTGGGCGGCAGGCAGCATGTAACCAATGGAGAGCCAAGTTACATGCGTAAAGTAGCGAGAGTGCTTTGGCAGCGGAACGATGCGCGAGCCATAGCTAGATGTGCCAGTTTCGCCCATGAGAATATCGCCTGGGCGGAGAAAGTTGCCAACAACGTTCCACAGGCGATCTTGAGCAAGCGGGGCATCAGGAGGAACCTCTGAAAAGGGGAGGATCGAGTCTCTTGGGAGATCAGGATACGTAGTGTAGACGCTCTTGGCCTTGGCTGCATCCACACTTTGAAGAATTTTGGGCACAAGATATTTTGCTGGTGTGTCGCGAATGAGCTGGGCCTGCAGTACAGTCTCGTTGTGGCTAAAGGAAATAGTAGTGGCTGGATTGGGGAGAGCCGCATTGCCATATGAGTTGGTGGTGCTGAAATGGGGGCCGAAGCAAAGAATCGAATCGGCTTCATTGAAAAAGGTTTCCGCAGCCGCCTCGCCAAACTTGGCCTTGTAGATGCCATGAAAATTCGGCTCAGTCTCGTCCAACAAGCCCTTGGCGAATCCAGTCACGTACGTAGGCCAACCGGTGACCCTAGAAAATTCTTGCACATCCGGGACGATGCCAATTCCTCGACTCTCACCATCGAGCAGAATGACGGGCTTCTTTGCCATGTGTATTTTGTCTAATATTTTGTGAATCAGGCGGTCCTGATTTTTGGTGGGGTTAGGCTGGATCAATCGCAGCGGCTGGGACAATCGCTCTTCCGAGATTTGCGCAGACACCATGTCGACGGGCACTTCGATGTAAACTGGACGGCTGTGATGCAAACACTGTCTTAGGGTTTCGTCGATCTGCTCAGCGCTGGTTCTGGGGTCCCAAAGACGTGTCTGGGCGACTGTGAAAAGGGCCTGCGCCTGCGCAAAACGCGTGAAGTCTCCATCCTTCATGGTATGATGGACGAGAATGCGACTGTCTTGCATAGGACGGCTGGGAACGCCAACAATATGAACCACAGGTGCTCTCTCCGAAAAGGCACCAGCAATAGCGTTGATTGCGGACAGCTCGCCAACACCAAAAGTTGTAACAATGGCGCCAATTCCCTTGATTCTGGAATATCCGTCGGCCGCATATCCTGCGTTAAGCTCGTTAGCGCTTCCTACCCATCGCAAGCCGGCTGGCTCGACGTAGTCCAGCAGCGTGAGGTTGAAGTCGCCAGGGACGCCATGGACAGAGTCAACGCCTAGCTGCTGGAGGCGCTTGAACAGATATGTAGCGAGCTTGATAGTCCCAGGCATGGTTTCTTTTGAGTGCTGGAGTACGGTACTTGAAGCTGAATGAAGTGTTGAAGAGTATGATTGGACTATATACTGGTTGGTTACTCCGCACCTGCCCTCTAGCACGCCGGCTTCGGCGTAGCCAAGTGGTGGGGGTGAGTGGTCCCTCGAGGACTCGATCGTGGGTTGCAGCCAATGCTGATCTCCACTGCACAGTGCCTGCCATAGGGTGCGGCTTGTGTTGGCCTTGCCGATAATGGCCGCCATCAACTACGCCGACTACTCCGGCTTGTAGGTGCACTACGCCGTTTCCGACTCAGCGTATAAGTGTCAGCGCTCAAGTGCGAAGATTTCGCTCGTTGATAATCACTGATGCTCAATATAACTGCAGAACACTTTTGTTACTTGATATAGACGAAATTCAATTTCGGCAGACATGGCATCACTCGCGGAACACATCGCCCAATTTGAGACGCTGCGCGCTCAGGCCGAACCTCTGCCCACGGACAGCGCCGCCTACACCACATCGGCATTTTTCAAGTCCAAGAATGCTGGACAGGGCAAATCGAGATCAAAGCCATGGAATCATCGTCTCAGTCTAGACAGCCGCTCTCAGGGATCATCGCCTCTCAAGGCAGCCAACCGCGGCAAGAACATGGACATGATTACATTAGGCACTGCGCGTCCGTCGCCACAGTTTTACCCGTACGAGTCTCTCACGGTCAACGTCGTTGATGACGCTTCGGCCAAGGAAAACAAGCCCACAACCGCCATTACCTGCTCCAAGGGCGAGAGCGCCTACAACTTGGCGGCTGCTCTCAACTATGGCTTCCCCGCCGGATCGCCGCAGTCAGTGCGCTTCATTACAGAGCACGTCGAAATGATTCACAACCCACCGTACGAGGACTGGAAGACGAGTCTGACTTGCGGAACCACATCTGGCCTTGAAATGGTCTTTCGCATTTTTTGCAACCCAGGCGACAATATCCTGGTTGAGAAGTACTCGTACACGGGCACAATTGTAGGGGCCCGCGCGCAGAGAATCAACACGGTGCCTATTGGCATGGACGACTTTGGCTTATCTGCCAAGGAGCTGGACAGCACGCTGGAGAATTGGGATGCCTCCAAGGCCCACAAACCATACGTTTTGTACACGATCCCTACCGGTCAAAACCCAACTAGTGTTTCTCAGAGCGTCAAACGCCGCAAGGAGATCTACAAGGTTGCCGAGAAGCATGATCTCATCATTGTGGAAGATGACCCTTACTTCTTCCTCCAAATGGGTAGATCCACCAAGCACGAGTCTGGTAGCAAGGAAGCCCTTCAAGAGTACGTGGAAAGACTTCCCCCATCATACCTCTCTCTGGATGTGTCGGGCCGTGTGGTCCGCTTAGATTCTACCTCGAAGATTCTTTCGCCGGGAATGCGCCTCGGCTGGCTTACTGCGTGCACTCAAATCGTTGATCTATTCGAGGCCTACTCTGAAGTCAGCGTCATGTCACCTAGTGGTCCTTCGCAAGTCATGATGTATAAGCTCCTCGATCAGACTTGGGGCCACACTGGCTTTGTCCGATGGCTGGCGCACCTATCCGACGTCTACACTAACCGTTTAAATATGATGCTCGAGGCATGTGAGAAACATTTGCCTAAGAACATTTGTAGTTGGAAGGTGCCTACCTCGGGCATGTTTTTATGGATTAGTGTGGACGTCACCAAGCACCCCAAAGCTTCGGGCGGCGAGCCTACCACCGAGTTCCAGATGGAGGTTGAGGGCGCTCTGTACGAGAGGTCGAGAGACAACGGCGTCTTGATCAGCAGAGGAAGTTGGTTCCTCGCCGACCCCAAGCAGGTTAGCGAGGCTGCCCTTCGCGTCACATTTGCTGCTGCTACAGAGCCGGAGCTAGTGCCTGGTATTGAGCGCCTGAGCAAGGCTGTGCGCGAAGAATTTGGGTTTTAATAAACCATACAGGCTTCACGGAGTATGACTGATGTAATAGCTAATTCACTGGATAATGCAGTTACTTAGATACGCGTATGTTTCGGACAATAAAAAAATATAAAGGACTTACTTCTTTCACATATACTATAGATATAATAAAGGTAAAAAAAAGTTATTTTATATTATTATAAAAAACTTAGTCTTTTTATTTATATTATTAAGTAAATATATATAAGAGTAGTTAATTCTACTTAATATACTAGGCAAGTTCTCTTCTTGTTATCTTTTGTCACCTCGAGCCGACCAGGATATTTGCTCCATGACCGAAATAAGGCAATCACCTGGC
>NW_007930869.1:142394-278808 GCF_000280675.1 Beauveria bassiana ARSEF 2860
TTTTCTTTCTCATTTTTTTGCTCTTATGTGGTACTGCTCATGTAGTGAGAGCCCCGATAGATTCAAGTGTTGCGTAGATATTCACTTCATCCTCAGGCAACGATAAATATTTACATAGAGTGCTGCTAATCTTTAAAGATACTTATTCTATGATATCATCAGCGTATAGTATAGATTATACTAAGCCTTTAAAAGATATTATAATAAAAAATCTAGAGATTATTTTTAAGAATATTAGAGAAAGTTTATATTAAGATACTAATATTATACTTAATATAGCTAATTTTTTCTTAGATTACCTAAATATCTTATATAATAATTAAGAAACTAGGATTTTCTTTAGTTAATTAGCTAATATGAACCTCTAAGAAGAATTTATTCTAAAGTTTTTTTAATTATTTTCTTTAATAAATTTAATTTAAATATTATAATAAATTCTAGTCAATCTTTAATAATTTATTAGAGTTAGATAGTTATATATTTTATATTAAATTTTAATAAAATATATAATATTATCATTAAAGATTTTAATAATATCTTTAAGAAGGTAATTAATCTTTATTAATCTAGTTTAATAATAATTTAGTTAAATAGTTTTATTTTATTATACTTATCTAAATTATATTAAAAGTAAATTTAATATTAATAATTATTATAATTATGATTATTATTATATTTTAAAATTATAAAGTTAAATAGATTTTATTTATCCTAAAGAGTATTTATGGAGTTTCTTAACATAAGCGAGGACGTCAACTGGATGACAAAGGTGCGTGGGCGCGAGTGCCAGTCGCTGCTGGGCCTCTTTGAGGGCCTTGACGCCTGTCGTGGCGCAACGCACAGCCTGCAGTGGTCGTTTGATCTGTGCCAGGGCCTGTCGGTGCAGGACGGGCCGCACGCCGTCTCGGCTTTTGCGGTGACGGCGTCGCTCGCCTACGTGGAGGCGCTGCGGAGAATGGTTCGTGCTATCGCGGACCACGTTGGGGAGTATGGGCGGAATGCTACGCGCTGGCCACTGCCGGAGATTGGGGACGGCTAGGGAGCTCCTTTGATGAATAAAAAGCAGCATGTGAAACACGAGGATTAGGGTGCTGTGTCGTAACACCACAACAGGCAAGCAGTGTGCAAAAACAGGCGATTCGCGTCGTACACCACCACCATGCCGCGCCGATTTTGGCGAATATTAACTAATATGCCGCAGCACCGTCCGATATCATACAAATAGTGCGGTTCCGTTCCCTTCAGCCCGCACGCAATGCCCTGCCAATGGATCTAGCCGGGATAATTTAAGCACCTCGTATTACAATGCGGAGGCGTCCGATTGCCGCCCGTACCGCCCCACGTCTCATGCACAAAAGGACTGGGCCTAGCTCTTTGCGGATCATCGGCGCGACCTGATGTTCATGGGATTGATTCTGGGGTTGGCATGCGGATTGTAAACTTGGCAATGACTGTGGGCAGATATTGGTGTTGCGACTACGTAACGTGTGTCAGCGAGGATCGGCCGAGCCCGCAAATGGGCGGCTAACTAGGCCTCATACTGCAGCCTAAGTTATAGTGCAGGACGGCGCAGGATCCGTAGCATGGGGGCATCTATTTTTATACACGGTTATAATCATATATTCTACATAAGTAGTTATCGGAATTAGGCTCCATGCTTGCAGACTCGGCCACATGAAGGTTAATTTCAGACGATAAATATCAAGTTATATTTCCCATGACCGATAGACAGGCAACTGTACTGTAAGACACAGCAGATGCTTAAATTCAAAAGCAACATGTCTTAGTTAAATGTTATATGAGTGAATCAGCCTGCCGTCTCTAGCGTCGACTATCAGATAACGGCCGTAAATTACTTAGGTAATCAAAAGACATAGTAATCTGGTGGCGCCATTGCCGGCTATTCCATGCGTTTCCCATAAAGTAGTGCCGCGTTATGGCAGAATCCCGCAAGTAACTAGTCCATCTGACAAGATATAGAAAAGGAACCAGGAATAGAGGGAAAAAAAATCTCCACAAGTTATTCCCTAAAATGCCCCGCCAGCTCGTCGACCCCTTTTGCTTAATTGCCCCTCTGCATAAGGCTGCTCAATTTCTCATCTCTGACAGTGTCCAATTACCATTATTTCTGCCACGACTTTTCCATCCTACCTGTCTCTACTAGCTAGCTGCAGCCTGCAGTCGTGCTGTTTAGGCCCCGGTACTTTGTGAGATGATGAGGAGCAACGTACACCATTCCTTCTTCTCCCAACGCGACGCGCCCCGAGCACGCCCGACCTAACGGACTTGTGCGGCAAACACACGACGTGTCTCCTTCTCTACAATATCTCGCTCACCTACATGACATACTGCATCGCTCGAGACTACCGACGCGCCGAGGCTGAGCCTATTCGCCATCGACGGCTGGTCCGTCCGCCCAACACCTCCTGCCCCAATCACCATGGAGGCCTCCCCACACGACGCCGCGCCTCCATCAGTACCTACCGACACATCAGCGGCCAGCAGCGCGAGCCTACACGAGCTACCGCCCCCTCCTATACCGTCTTCTGACCCGAGTCTCGTTGTCGATGCTGCTGCGTCCACGAGCGGGAGCGTCGGCCTCGGCGTCGGCCGCGACTCCCCAATCACCTCCAAAACAGCGCCGCCGCCGCTGCAGGACCTATTCAAGCTTCCGGCCGTCGAGGCGCTGCGGCTG
Organism: Beauveria bassiana ARSEF 2860; assembly: GCF_000280675.1. Classification (NCBI taxonomy): domain Eukaryota; kingdom Fungi; phylum Ascomycota; class Sordariomycetes; order Hypocreales; family Cordycipitaceae; genus Beauveria; species Beauveria bassiana. Next base: position 145,090 of record NW_007930869.1, read on the forward strand.
CTCAGCACGAGCGTCGAGCTTCTCGTGCGCATGACGGGCGACATCCCGCCGACGCCGCCGCCGCGCACGCCCACCGACCCGCAGATGAGCGGCCTCCAGGCCGAAAAGGAGAACATTGTGCGGTCGCACTCGGACAAGAACCTCAACAACATGGCACGACTACGCCCGCCACCATCATCATCATCATCCTCGTCGACGCCGCCCGTCACGGGCAAGCGGCCCTACGACGAGGCGCACGCGGGCGGCAAGGCCAAGCTCCAGGCCTACAGCGCAGCCATCTCAGCACGACTGGCCAGCCAAGCCGGCGCGGCGCCCGACGCCGCCGCCGCCATCACCGACACGGCCGAGATTGACGGCGTGACACTCAAGCCGGCCGCTGCCTCCCTGCGGTCCTCCTCGCCACCTCCCTACATCATCATCGGATCCGACTCGCAGCCCGTCAACGTGCAGCACGGCGCCATCACGCGCAAGTTTTACAGCAAAAACGAGCCCCCCATCAGCATACACCACTACCTGCAGCGTCTGCACCAGTTCTGCCCCATGAGCGCCGCCGTCTACCTCGCCGCCTCGCTCTACATCCACCGCCTCGCCGTCGACGAGCGCGCCATCCCCGTAACGCGCCGCAACGCCCACCGCCTCGTGCTGGCCGGCCTGCGCGTCGCCATGAAGGCCCTCGAGGACCTGTCGTATCCGCACGGCAAGTTTGCGCGCGTCGGTGGTGTGAGTGAGACGGAGCTCGCGCGTCTGGAGATTTCGTTTTGCTTTCTCGCTGGCTTTGAGCTGGTGGTCCGCGAGGAGGCGCTGCGCGCGCACTGGACCGCCCTGCGGGAGGGCAAGGCGGCGCAGGCGCTGCAAGGGATCGAGGTGAAGACGCTGCGGCTGGATAGGAAGCCGCGCGAGGTGACGATGTGATGGTGTGGTTTTGGAGTTGATTAAAGGGTGGTTGCGATTGGATTTGGTGAATGATGGGGATTGCTTTTTTAGTTGTAGGATATTGGTTACTATTTTATATATGTTGAGATGAGCGTGCATTCACAGCAGTGGGCTGCTCGAGGCGATTCTATACCCAGGGACATTTCAATACTATAAATTACCATGCTGATCGGGGCACTTCCAGCGATAAGTCGACTTGATCTGTGCTTGGGCCAGATTATTTCTGCATTACTGCTGTAGATTATGCTATCATTCAAAGCGTAACATCTGCTAATGGCCGGCCGAGCTTAAACTCTACCTGGTAGAGAACTCCATACAACGACCAAGAACAGCTTGATCACCAGCTAGCACTATCAGACCACTCCTGCAATAGCTCCAATGGGATGCTCTGGACTACCGATATGAATCTTGACTTTTGCGAGTGTATACGCTTCCGCAGTGCTGCCGTTACTACCGTGTGCAGCAAAGTGTCTTTAAACCTCTAACGCAGCAACCGCCAGGCCCTCCGCACCGAGTTCTGCCGACCACTATGTAGCCTGGTCTGCAGGTGCCTGTGCAGTCAGGAGGAGTACCGACCCAGTAGCATGATAACATTGCACTGTAGTCTTCATCGTTATCGGTGTCGTCATCAGGAGTGTCGTCATCAGGAGTGTCGTCATCAGGAGTTTCCTCATCAGGAGTTTCATCGTCGAAAGGAGCTTCATCATCAAAAAGAATGCCATCATCGGTAGTTGTGCCATTAACGGTAGTTGTGCCATTAACGGTAGTTGTGCCATTAACGGTAGTTGTGCTATTAACGGTAGTAGTCGTATTCAGGCTCCTCGGGGGGGCCATGTCAGATCCTACCCGCTCGCCTGAAAACTTCATTAGCCTCTTGGTCGATGGCGAACGGATGGGAACACCTGTAACTCACCTGTGGCCGCGGCCATGGCCATAGCAGCAAGTCCAAGGGCAATGTAGAAGCGCATTGTCATATATGATTGAGGAGGTAGTAGTTGAAGAATGTGTAGCTTGCTGATGGAATTCGTCAACACCAAAGTGGTGAGGGGCGGAGTCTTTTATAGACGGCGCAGCCGTATGTGTCGTCTCGAGGTTCTCCAAATTCACTGTCTACTAGGTTGCAGTCTCGGTCGAGTGCCAATAGAGAAGCACCACGTAGTTTGCTCTGCGGGAAGAGAGATGTCTCTGATGCGCGAGAACGAAACTTTAGAGGCCATCGTTTCTCGCAGTGATATGGAATCTTCATGATATGGACCTCTACGATCACCCGAGACACGACTACTTGACGAAGCTGAATCATTCTTCCGACAAAATTTCAGAGCATACATGATCAGCTTAGCCACAGCTGAGCAAATATTATGCATTATGAATGCTTGAAAAATGTAAAATTGCTTCTTCTGATTCTAGAGCGGCTTCCGATGGGCCGCATGGTCGCGGAGTGTCGGTGTATGGGCGACTGCATGTGCCATCATTCGCGATACCGCCATGTAGATACCACACAAGTGGTATTGTAACCTGATTCGATGCAAGGGATGCCGTTGCAGAGTTGCAGTTTCTAAAACATGATTTCACGGGTACGACTAGCTGCAGTGCGCAAAACGCGTGCGACTCATGTCATTTGGTATCCAGCCACTACGGTAACAAAACAGACTGACGGAGCTTCTCTACACGGCCTCGTCACAGGCGCATTCTCATGCCTTGACAACTGAATAAAGTTGAATCATAAATAAAGTAGGCCCTTTCAGTCTATCTCCAGTATGAAAACTAGTGTTTAATGTATTGATAGATCTTGGGAGTATCTATGACTAGGAAAAGTGAAACTTACTCGCTGTCGATTTTTGTACTTTCCCCTCACCCTATTACCCCGCGTCACGAACGGCACGCAGTGTGTGGTATCCCGCACCGACTGGAACATGCAGCAGCTGAAGAATGGTTCTAGGAGAACAACGACATTATGGAGAATGAGTTTGTCTCAAGAATGTTTACAGTCTTGTTTTAATTGACCGATACTATCTGCACTGGCTCAGACGGTGTATCATCTGATATCGGAACCCAAAACGGCTTCGCTGGTGATTTAGCAGCGAAATTGTCGGTGAGCAGTCCCCGATTTTTGTGGAGTAAAAGGTGAAGTGAGAGCAAAAGGGACTGTGATGACCAGGTGAGAAAGCAATCAACGTTTGGTTTGGTGCATCTATTCTGTGATGAAGGGAATAGATCTAGGTACATACAGCACCCCGCATAGATTTGATCGTGGGCGCCGTTCTTACACTAAAACTCAAACGCGCTAAAAAAGAATATCCAATACTTAATCTCATGATATGTGTGTGGCCTTTTCGGCGGCAATTTCTCTTTCCAGAGATTCCATTTTAAATCAATATTCAAGCTTATCCTTTGCATGTCGTGCCCAACGGAATATGATACTGCGTATATCTGACTCATGCTGGGTCAAAAGATGAGCGATTGACGTTGGGTCGTATGTCTGCGACATCGATCGCTTGTGCTCCTCGATATGAACATAAAATTTATGGAGAAGGCGGGCGTTTTTGAGTCACTTGGATGTCGGCCCAATAGCACGGCGTTTGCCACCTGTATTTGTCACCAGCAACAATGAAATTAAACGATGTGGTAAGCGAAATCCTCATGATGATAGCTCTAGATTATCTTTGAGTAGGTAAAGACGCTATAGATACGGATATGAATACCGGAAATTTGTGAGCACTGCTAGAGAATAGCAGCAATCTTGCTCAATAAAATGTTGTCTTGAGGCAACAGTGGACCTACTCTAATCCGTACTGATGATCTGCCTTTGTAGATTAGGTGGCTGAGGAGCCTAACCTTAGTTTTTAAACTTTTATTTGCCAGCTGCTCCATGTATGATTGAGTCGCCTGACTAGGCACGTTCTACAGTTTCTTGCGACATGATTACAAGAATACCAAATATTCGTAAATCCTTTTTCCTTGAGATTTTATTGGAGATTGCTCTAACAAGAGGCCGAATACAGCATCAACGCTCCACGCACGGAGCCCGGCCCCGGTACCCCGCCAGAATGACTGCTGTTCAGCTTCTTCAAGTCCCCCTTAGAAACTGACGCTCGGCTGAAAGGATGTGCGGGTGTATGAAGCTTGCGCACTACTTTGAGATTCGGGGGGCTCAAGCAGTATTCTTCTCGACAAATTCCGGGCCAAGCTCAACGAAACGGACGACAGCGCACGATCCATCCGGTGCATCCGAGACGTCTATGAATCGATCGTGAACAGGGAACTGCTAAATGCGCAAAGTTGTCGTCGATACTACGCAGTGCCATTTTGGCTGAATTGTGGGACGACTCGTTTTATGGACCTTTCTTTCTACGGGAAGGGGGCGATTTTGTAGGTCGATCTGAATGAAGAACTGAGCAACATGGACGAATGGGCTATGAGAAGGCATTTATTATGAGTGAGGGGCGCGGAAACTTGATTCCGCTCAGATCGTTGCTTTTATGCCTGGTAAACCCCGCCAACTTGCCGTAGCTCGGAACCGGCCAACCCCTCAATGGCGGGGAGCTGGCCGACCACGTCTCGGCCAATAGCTTGAACACGTCTTATAGAAGAGAACCCCCCCGGTGTAAGAAGGCGTCAGTGTCGCGCCGAGTCTCATCGTGCCCTCGAGATTCATCTCTTCTTTTTTTTTCTTTCAATTTAAAATTTTTCAATATAAAATCAGCCATCATGTACACAGCGTCGAGCGCCTTCTTTGACGCCATTTGGGATGCTGGCGTCACCCACTGCTTCGTCAACCTGGGCTCCGACCACCCCAGCTTCATCGACGCCATGATCAGGGGACAGAGAGAAAAAAGAGACAAGTTTCCCCGCATAATAACCTGTCCCAACGAGGCATGTTCACCCCCTCCGCCCCCCTCCCCCCCGGGCCATGCTCTTCTCACAAAACCCCCCGCCTATTTAGATGGTCGCCATGTCCATGGCCGATGGCTACGCCCGCCTCACCAACAAGCCGCAGTGCGTCATTGTACACGTCGACGTTGGCACGCAGGCCCTCGCCGCCGCCGTGCACAACGCCTCGTCGGGCCGCGCGCCCGTCCTCGTCTTTGCCGGCCTCTCGCCGATTACGCTCGACGGCGAGCACCGCGGCAGCCGGACCGAGCACATCCACTGGCTGCAGGACGTGCCGGACCAGAAGCAGATTGTCGCCCAGTACTGCCGCTACGTCGGCGAGGTCAAGACGGGCGCCAACGTCAAGCAGCTCGTCAACCGCGCCCTGCAGTTTGCCGCGTCGGCCCCGCAGGGCCCCGCGTACCTGTGCGGCGCGCGCGAGATTATGGAGGCTGAGATTGCGCCGTACGAGCTGCGCCAGAGCGACTGGTCCCCGGTTCAGGTGGGCGGGCTGCCCAGAGGCGCGTCGCGGGAGATTGCGGAGGCGCTGGCGGGCGCGCAGCGGCCGTTGGTGATTACGGGCTATGGAGGGCGCAATCACGAGTTTCCAGGCACGCTCGTCAGACTGGCGGATGCGGTGCCGGCCTTGCAGGTGCTGGACACGGGAGGTAGCGACATGTGCTTCCCCGCGAACCATCCAGGCTGGACGGGCACGCGCTATGGCGTGGCAGAAGACATTGAAAAGGCCGACGTTATACTGGTCGTCGACTGCGACGTGCCCTGGATCCCAACCCGCTGCAAGCCGAGCGACGACGCCGTCGTCTTTCACGTCGACGTCGATCCGCTGAAGCAGCTGATGCCAATGGCCTACGTCAAGGCCCGCGCGCGGTTCCGTGCCGATGCCGTGCAGGCCCTCGAGCAAATCATCGAGAGCGTCGCGGGCCTCAGAGGCGGCGCCTCGGCCGCGGAGACGACGCTCCGAAACCAGCAGGACACGACGAGCATGCAGACGGCACGAGTCCAGCAAGAGCACGCAGCGCGCCTGGCCAGGATAGAAAAGGCCGCGCAGCCTCTGCCAGACGACACGTTTGGGGCAGGCCACTTGTGCCGCCAGCTCAGGGCTCTGTGCCCGCCAGACACCATCTGGGTCGTCGAGGCAGTCAGCAACGCGCATTGGGTGCTCGACAACATCCAGGCATCGCTGCCGGGCTCGCTGATCAACTGCGGCGCCGGCGGTCTCGGCTGGTCGGGCGGTGCGGCTTTGGGCATCAAGCTAGCGACGGACGCCGAGCACGGCGGCCAGGGCCAGGGCCAGGGCCGGTTTGTCGTGCAGGTGGTGGGAGACGGCACCTACATGTTTTCTGTGCCGAGCAGTGTCTACTGGATCTCCATGCGCTACCGCATTCCCATCCTGACTATTGTGCTCAACAACGGCGGTACGTGTGTTTGCATCATTCTCCCTCTCTAAGTGTTTTTTTTTTTTCTTTTTTTTTTTTGACCGCAGAGGGATGTTAATCGGGGTGGCTAACTTTTGTCAAAATACAAAGGCTGGAACGCGCCGCGCCATTCTTACAATCTGGTGCATCCAGATGGACTGGCGCAGACGGCTACGAATGACGAAATCAACATTGCGTTTAGCCCGACGCCCGACTACGCGGGCATTGCAAAGGCGGCGGCCTGCGGACAAGTCTTTGCCGGGCGCGTGAGCGACGCAAGGGAGCTGCCGGGCTTGCTGCGCGAGGCGATTGACTTTGTCAAGGCAGGCAAGTCGGCGGTGCTGGACTGCGCCGTTGTGCCGGATTGTTAGGTATGTTGGTTGATGCCCTTGGTTTTGTGAAGTAGGCTTGGACAATTCAAGTGTATATAGATTTTTTTTTTTTGCATCAGTAAGCTTGTAAGGTGAGTTTGCTCGTGTCATTAATCACAGGACAGGTTTATCAGATCCCGACTGGCCTCGGAATGGAGTCTCCGAAAGCAAGCACTTGGGATGCAATACGTCAATGACGGGACAGGCACTGTTAATCGATAATTGTATCGGGGCATGGGGCATCTTAACATGATAGAGTGGTACAAGAGGAAAGTGGCAAGGTTTTGTAAAGGAATATTGCCGGATGGTAAGAGTCTTTGAATGCAGGGACTTGATTGCAACACGAAACCTCGACTATATAACTATGTACATTCTTATTGGCAACGTCTCCATGCTATTTACTCTAGTTTACCTACATCGTGTTGCCATTATGCCCCCCCCCCGCGAACCTCTATATCCCGCAAAACCACCTGTCGCCTCTCTCCCGCCCTCACTGCTCCTCCTGCATCTTTTGAAAGAATTCCACCATTGCACTCACCGCGTCTGGCCCCAGCATCACCCCGAGCAGCTGGTCCGTCTCCTCGCCGACTTTGAGCGCCCTCTCCGTCATGTCCCTCTCAAACGCCGCCACCTTACGCGACAAGACGTCCCCAAACCGCTCCCTCCCCTTGCCGTTACTCTGGTTCCACGCCTCCGCCACCGCCTCCGCCAGCAGCGTCGCGTCCAGCATCGCCTGGTTGACGCCCTCGCCGTTGGGCAGCATCACGTGCGCCGCGTCCCCAATGAGCGCCAGCCCGCGCCTGCTCGTCCACCTTGTCCCGTACGGCAGCGCGTACAGCGGCCGGATATCCAGCACGCCGCCCGGGTTGTCGTGCTGCTCCTCGACCAGCGCCGTCGCGACCAGGTCCTTGACCACGGGCCCAAACCCACCCAGGAACTTGTAATTGTTGTTGTTGTTGTTGTTGTTGTTGTCGTCGTCGAAGAGCACAGCTTTGGCTTCCGTCGGCGGCTTGCGACTCATCCCCGTCGTCACGCCGAGCTTCTCGTCCGTCGTCGTCAGCCAGACATGAACGCGCGCGGAATCCATCGGCCCACGCTGCGATATCACAGCGTGCCGGTCGCCGAGCGCGCTAAACGTCCCCGAACCGACCAGCGCCGCCAGCGCCGGATACTTTTGCGTAATGTGGCGGATCGTCGCCGTCACGATTTGCGTATTGCTGTACCGCGGGCGCGCGTGCGTCAGCAGCGTGCGCACGCGCGACCACGCCCCGTCCGCGCCCACAACAAGGTCAAACTCGTGCTGGCCGCTGCCGCCGCCGCCAAAGTCCAGCCTCGTCACACCATTGCCCTCTTGATACTCTGCCGTCTGCAGCTTGTGGCCCCAGCGCACGCTCTCTGGCGGAATGCGCGTCAGAAGCAGCCTCGTGAGGTTGTTGCGTGAAATCTCGGGCCTTGCGCGCTCGTCGTGGCCCTCACCGCCGCCCTCGCCGCCGCCGCCGCCGCCGCCGCTATGCACGTGGACGCGCGCGCCGAGCTTGTCCGCGAGCACAAACTCTTCCGAGCACTCGCCCGTCAGCGGCAGAAACTCGTCGTAGAGCCCGCACGCGCGGATAGCGCGCAGGCCGTCGCCCTCGTGCAGGTCTAGCATGCCCGAGGGCAGCGCCCACGAGGCTGGGGCGGGCTTCGGACGGTACTCGAACAGCGTAAAGGGAATGCGGCGCCGGTGGAGCAGTGCGCCGAGGGTGAGGCCGGCGGGGCCGCCGCCGACAATGGCGATGCGCGGCGGCGGCGGCGATGTGGCTGAGGATATGAGGCGTGAAGTGCAAGGGAGGCTACTTTGTGAGAGACGTGATTGGAGAGGTTTGGATACGCGTAGTGTTTCTTTGGCGAGGCTGTTGAGCGCCATTTTTTCGCCAAATGAGATGCCCGAATGAACGATGATGTATGAATATAGGGAAGAGAATGGAAGAAGAAAGTTGGACAAAATAGTTTTCTTATAGACAAAGAGCTAGCTTTTTTCAATGTCGTTGGTGACGCCAGCACATTCGTCAGCTGCTGGGTGGGTGCAGTGCACGCACGTACCTGGAAAAGCAAAATCTCGGCCCCGGACGACAAAGTCTTGGCAGGGTTCGGGCCCGAGATCAAGGCAGACAAGGGCTCCGTACCCGCACGAGTGTCCACCATGAACCACTAGTAGTAACTCGACGAGGGCTCATTTTAGCTTTACGAGAGAAGCTAGTTTCTTCCAATGCTGACGGGCTATATGGGCAAAAAAAAAAAAAAAAAAAAAAAAAAAAAAAAGAAAAAGAAAAAAGGTCGAACTTTTTCCTATTTCTGTAGAGTGAAAACGGGCCAGAGGTCAAGAGGATCCCGGCCTTGAAGAGTACACCACACAAGGCTTTACTCATATGTTTCAGGGTGACAAGTGTATATAGGTCAATAGTCATTTGTATGTACATGTATTAGTCTCTATACTGAGCATGTGTATTTTAAATACCCTAGGATTTCGTGAGCATCATCTTTCCATCCTAGCCCGCTTCCATTCGAAACAATTACATCCGCGCTGTCCCATGCCAACAGATGCACAACAAGTGCTCATCCATCACTCATGTCCTCGGCAGGATCAATGCTCTGAGGATTGCGAAAGACATTGTTGGGATCGTACTGCTTCTTGATCTGCTGCAGTCGGGGCAGCTTGTCACCCCAGTAAAATTGCTGGGCAACCTTGCGGTCGAGCTCCGGGTTAATGTACCCGGCGTAGGTGGTGCGCGCATTGGGCGCGCCGCTTTGCACAATATCCTGCACGCCGTCGAGAAACTTGATCATCTTATCCGTTACGCCAAGTAGGCCGACCGAGTATGACTGGTACACGATGACTTTGTCGCGGTGGGGGTACGCCGTCGAGTTGTCGGGCACGTCAGCAATGGCGCCGCCCTCGTTGTCAAATATGACAAACCAGAGGGGTGTGTCGGCATTGGTGCTGCCCATGTATTCAAAGAGGTCATCGATAGACTGCTCACTCAGAAGATCCTGTTGGCGGAGCGCGAGAGATCGGCTGGCAAAATGAGTAGGCACGTTGGTGAGGTAGAGGCCCGTCTTCTCGGCAATGTGAGCGAGGCTGCCGAGCGAGTCCATGACGGTCACACTGATCGGCCCGCGGGGCAGCTTGTCGGGGATGCCCGAGGCGTGCCACTCGTACATGGTTCCGTAAAAGGTGCCGGTGATGAGGACGCCGAGGGGCTCGGCAATGAAGAGCGAGGTGAAGCGGCGGTCGAGGTTTGGATCGCCGACTAGGGCCTGCCATTGCTTATAGAGGGGCGCCATGTCCGACTGCTTGCCCAAGCTGACGCTGTATGTGTACTCGACGACGCTGCCGGGCTCGGGCTCGGTGCGTACGACAAACTCGGTGATGATGCCGAAGCTTGCGCCAGCACCCTGCAAGGCCCAGAAGAGGTCGGGGTTCTGCGTCTTGGAGGCGCGCTGGATCTTGCCGTCGGCAGTGACGACTTCAACTTGGACGACGTGGTCGAGAGTGGTACCCCAGAGGCGAGACGAGGGGCCGATGCCGCCCTGCTCTGTTAGTAATGATCAATTGGGGTATGAAAGGGAACAGTGACTTACAATGGTGGCATGACCGCCCATGCCGACGCCGGGGCAGGTTCCGTGGGCCATGGCGCGATTGCCATTGGCGTGAAGGTGCTTGTCCAGCTCGCCGAGGAGAAAGCCAGAGCCAAACGTGGCTTCCCAGGTGTTGTTGTCCATGGAAAAATGGTTGAAATTCCGGAGGTCAATCATGAGACCGCCATCACCACCACCAAGTCCAAAATTGCTGCACCTTCCTTGTTAGTGTCAGCACCATGTCGCGGCGTATTATACGGGGACTTGCGCATAGGAGTGGCCGCCAGACTTGGCCTGAACCTGGACATTTTTGGACGCAGCGCACTGAATGGCCCTGGCGACCTCATCCGCCGTTCTGGGACGCATGACTGCGGCCGGGGTGACGGGCATGTCGAGGTTGTAGGGCTTGACCCATTGGGCCTGGTACAACCAGTCACCGCGATGGGCAACGCAGTCCATTCGGCCGACGCAGATGCGGTCGAGGCAGCTTGCGATGCTGCTCGGACTGCCGCCCATGTTGAGGATTCGAATGTAGGGAATCAAGATGTGAGGGGGGGAGGGGGGGGGGGGGGGGGGAATGGCGAGGATGTTGCTGTGCCGGCTTGAAGAAGGGGACTGGGTCATGGACGAGGCTGCGCCGCGGGTCGGGTCGCACTTTCATTTTATTTGGATGAGATGTATAAGTAAGGCGAGACTAGCGCCTTGCTTATATTCAGGGACTCGTCTGGTCGCATAATAAAGATACGAATATGCATTCATGGCTGGCCGACACATCTTTGAGGCGGCGGGGGGGGAGTGGTGCTTGCTGATGGGCTCACCGGGCTGTCTTGATGGGGAAGAGTGATGGAGAGATGCGAGATGGCATGAAGTACGCGATATGGCGGGCGTGTGGGAGGTGTGTGGGAGGTGTGTGGGTGGCAGGGAAGGGAGTGGAATGACAAAGGAATGACAATGGAATTGATTCCTAGGTAGTTTAATAAATTATAATGGCTTAAAGGCAGGAGGGTGTGGCTGGGCCTGTTGCATGCAACCTTGTTTGCTAACTAGTTCAAGTTACTCTGAGAAGACGAGTTCATTGTGTTGGTTAAATTGATAAACGAATAATAAGAGGCCTGGCTGACGGAGAGTGGTCATTGGCTCGCGGCAGGGCTCTGCATAAAACCGCAGCCATCGAATCAGGGAGTCAGTCATACGGCCGTTATTGCAGGCATGTTGCTATCAAGACATGCATATCATAGACGGATGGTGATTAATAGCAACAGCGCTACTTTCCTAGTCGGTGCATTACACTGGAAAACATTTAATTAATTATGCTCGGCGTCCGCTGGAATGGTCTCTCTAGAACTCGGCTGCAAATCCAGGCCCAGCCAGGCACAGAAACAGTCTCAGTTAGCCGTGAACTAGTTTCAAGGCAACGTTGTGTAGAGGATTTACATTCGTTCTTGTCTTTTTTTTTTTTTAAAAAAAAAAAAAAAAAAAAAGCAGATTCATTTCTTTCAAATCAGTCTCATATATCCATGCTGCTGCACCAATAGGGGCAATGAGGCCAATCACCCGAGCGAATAACAGGGGTCTTCCATTGACATGTACAGTATCTGTACAACTGTCTAACTACAGTGGGGTGTAGGTATCTATGCAGTCATCACCGTTACCTTGGGTACCTAATAATGCCCCAAGTGCCCACATCTCCAACAAGCAAATACTCTCGTCCCGTCTCGTTCATCTCCATCTAGAATTTTCCATTAGGATTGTCCTTAATCAACGACTTTTTCCCTCGAATCTTGAAAACTGCATCCGCATCCGCATCGCCTGATGCCATGACACTACTAAATAGCGCACGCCACCGAAACGCAGTGCACACACCATCTCCTCGGCGAACCAGGACCAAAAGTGGCAGCTCTGATGTTCGTATTCGTCTAGCTCTCGCCATCTTCTTCACGAACCCCCCTTCACATGGTCGACGAGAACAAAGACTTGTGCAACCGTCTTTGTTCCATGACGAGGGCATCAACAGCGAAGCTACCCCCCCGCACACCTTTCCCTACACATTATCAAGCCATACTGATGAGGAGTTGCCCGAAACGACTAGTTAGGTACAGTTGGTGTCGCTTCCAGCCCAAAACTTGCTGTGAAATGAGCTCTTATTAGACGGACAATTCGAACCAAGACACGCTCAATGCCCGCAGAGCCTCAACCTACGCAAACCACCACTCCACCATCTTTGACGGCACTCTTCTCAGAATATCCAGATCCAATCCTGCCGGACGCGTCGCCGCCACAATGTAGTCAAAATTTAGTTCCAAAAATGTCACTGACCAATATGCCTCCTCAAGCCGCTGTATTTGTGGCACTGCTTCCTGTGCCACCAACGTATCTGCCCACACCACGTCGACTTTGCCCGAGAGCACCAGGCTTCTTGCGAGCTCGAGGCCCGGCGAGTTGGCCAGGTGCGCCTGTCCCGGCTTGAAGCCGATCCCGATGACCAGGATCTTCAGACGCGCGCCGCCAACGTACTGCCCGGCCAACTTTTCCACGATGCGCTGCGCCAACACGCCCGGTCGCGCGCGCATCGTCTCTGTCGCGCGCTGCAGCAGCGGAAAGTCGTTGTTGGACAAGAGGTAAAAGGGATTGACCGGAATGCAATGCCCGCCGACGCCGAGTCCCGGCGTACAGGGTAAATAGCCAAAGGGCTTGGTCGCCGCGGCACGGCACACCTCAAACGGGTCGATGCCATGGCCGGCGCAGGCGTCGGCCATTTCGTTGGCGTAGGCGATGCACACCATGCGCTGGCAGTTTTCGTAGAGCTTCATCATCTCGGCGACTTCGGGCCGGGAGACGCGCACCACCTCATCAAAGGCCCGCGCGTACAGCCGCGCAACCGCGTCGCTCGAGCCCGCCACCACGTCGTCCAAGCCCGAGACGACCTTGGGAATGGCGCGCGTCGGCGGCACCGTGCGGCCCGGATCGACGCGCTCGGGGGACATGCCAGCAAACAGGCTCTTGGCGGCGGCGACGGGCCCGAGGAGAGCCCGCGTCATGCCCACGGCGACGGAGCTCTCGATGACGACGGTGCTGCCGGGGCGGGCATGCCGCGCGACAATGGCAACGGCCTGGCGCAGGTACGACGAGTCGACCTGCTGGTCTGGCAGGAGCAGAGTCGGCACGGCAATCAAGAAATGCGTAGCGGGCGCAATGTCGCTGGCTTTGCTGGTGAAGCGGGCGGCGGCGCTACGATGATCAAGTTGGAGTTTGTGTATGCGCGACGCCGAGACGTCGAAGCCAATGACGGGGCAATGGCCGGCAAAGGCGTTGACGAGGTGCTCACCCACATAGCCGACGCCAATCACGGCAACGGTTGGCTCCTGGTTGGGCCGTATTGGTTCCAGATTCTGCGCCTCGTCCTCTGAGTCGACCTCGCCAGGCGGTGTCTGGTCGTAGTAGTCGCGTGTTAGGACAATTCCCGAGCTTGTCTTCTCTACGACATGGTTGGTTATCGGTGGACCTTCCATACTGTCAAGGAGTTGTAGATGATTTTTGCTAGTTTAATCTTGATTCACCATGTCAAGAGACCAAAAGAGACTCGAGGTTTCGGAGTCGGTCTCTTGGCATGGCAATACCAGTCTAGGCGGACAAGATATTTGAAGCATGATTGCATGGGTGGACCACTAGAATACAAGTAGATTTTCCATCAGCACATATCCGGCTGTGAAGCATCGCCCACGTCGAGACGATGCCGTGTATATGTAGTACTTGCATGGACTTGCTCGTCCCTCGCCGAGATGACTCGTTATACGAGAGATTGCGCGAGCACTGCTGTGCTACCTCGGGCAACCAGTCACAGCCGGTAATAACAATTATGCACTCAAGTGTGTTTCGGATACCAGCATACTCGCACAAGGCCAGTTTCAATCTACATCGCGTATAGCCCCCTTCAATATTGCTTGTGGCTAAGGTGGTGGTGATGAAGGATGCAGACAACACACTGCATCCATGCTTTTCACATCGCCGGGTAAGATGTAATGTCTTGCCTCAGTGCATATGTAATGATTGACTGTGCAGAATATTGAGACTCAAGTGAGGCGCTAGGATTTGCGATTGGAACCAATTGTCAGAACCAATGCATGTAGGTCTGCGCCCACGATGTAGCCTCACTATCATTTAACGACCTGTATTGCCACTGGCAGCCCTCGCCTTGAACATTGTCAACCTGTCAATTCCAAGACTTTGATTATCATTATGAAGCATACACTTGCCATTGTTTCAGCACTGAGCGTTTTGGTAGTCGCGCACACATCGCTGGCCAGCTTCACCGGCCCTACTACCCTAATAAACAAAGGCCAGCAGTGCGGTGCGGGCGTGGGATTATTCTGCGCGCCAGGATTGTGTTGTTCAGAAGGAGGATGGTGCGGAACAAGCCATGCACACTGTGGTGGCTCTCAGTGCCAACTGGATTACTGCGACTCCTGCGATACATTGTAAGAGAGCCTTTTTGACGGCACTCGACTTTTCCGGCTGACGGCGTGTAGCAAAGGGCCGTCCGGGCCATCGACTGGCGATATTCGCCGCGAGAAAATTGGCGCCGTTCCATACGGTAAGTAAAGACAGTTTCAGTATTTTAGATTGATCCTGATTTTGGAAAGGCACAATCATCACGAGTTGCAAAACCCCCGGCACAATGGCTCTCACGTTTGACGACGGCCCGGACGTGTACACCTCCCAGCTTCTCGACATTTTGAAATCATACAACGTCACGGCCACCTTCTTCATTGCCGGAAACAACCGGGACAAGGGCCCAATGGACGACCCGGCGCGCCCGTGGGCCGGTGTGCTTCGACGCATGCACAATGAAGGCCACCAGCTGGCGAGCCACACTTGGACGCACCGCAACTTGAACAAGGTCAACAGGACCATCCAGTACTCTGAAATCGTGTACAATGAAATGGCCTTTTGCAACATCTTTGGCTGGTTCCCCACTTACATGAGACCGCCGTATCTAGAGTGCAACGCGGAGAGTGGCTGCAGGGACACCCTCCGGACGCTGGGCTACCATATTGTCAACAGCAACATGGACACCAAGGATTACCTCCATAACTCGCCTGAGAATATCCGTCTCTCCAAGGAACGCTTCGAAAAGGCTGTATCTCGGGATGCTTCCCGCAACAGCTACATCACGCTGGCCCACGACGTGCACCACCAGACGGTCGTGACGCTCACCGGCTACATGATTGAGCTTTCGCGAGAGCGCGGCTACAAGCTCACCACCGTGGGCGAGTGTCTGGACGATACCCGCAGAAACTGGTACCGAACCACGCCCAACGCCCCCCCCGAGACAGCGGCAGTTTGCCTGGGCACTGTGGCGCCCGGATGTCAAAGGAAACTTTGGTCGCTGTAATTAGTTGGGGCCAACGATGCGAGCAGCATGAATGGATTATGAATGCCATGCCATGATTGGATGATGTAGGGCGGGCGGGCATGGCAGCAGCCGGGCATTGGTTTGTAAGTGAATACAAAGTTTTCAGGTTCAAATCTCGTATACGGCGGCGCTCAAAGTGCCACGAACAAGCTCAGACCACCGGGAAAGAGTATGGAAATAGGGCAGTCTAATCAAACTAACAATCTACGTCCAGCGTTACAGGCAACACCACTTTGTCGTCATGCCAGGGTCAGGGCCAGCGACCGGGTTGCACCGCGGATGCGAGCCGCGTGCCGCGTTACACAGCGGACACGGCATCCTACAAATGCAAGTGGTGTGGCCAATGAAGAATAATTCAAATAATTCACGTGTCAAGATGAAACGTGGCAGATGAAGAGGGCGTTATGCCGCTCGCCCAGAATAGCAACCATGGTACTTTTGCAGAGGCATCTGCATCCCCATCACTTTAGTCTCTCACTTTAGGCTAAAAGAAACTGCACCATTGCTTCTCATGAAACATGCTTGTCAGGTGAGAATTTCCCGACGTGTCAGTCTATTCCAGCTTGTTCTTCTCTGGAGAAAAACACATCACTGACCACTATACGAGGTGGCACGCCGAAGCAGTCACCTCCAAAGTGCAATACAGCAGCATGGGGAAGCTGTCATCCCTGACCGAGTCGGCTTGTTCACGCTGCGAATCATGATAGATCTTTGTGCTACCGATTTGCCACGAGAGCTTCTGGCAGATGATGCACAGTGTCATTGGTGAATAATCCAGTTTATTTATGGCATTACGGTAGGGTGGGAGACAAGCTCAAGGGCTGACACGCAGGGTGACTCGCTTCGAGCAGTCTCTTGGCAGCCTAAATACGGAGAAGGGCAAGTTCGGGACAGTTAATATATGTTTTACTTGCGGTTATTCGCTTAGAACGATGTTTGCCGTGCAGAAATGTAGCAAACCTTAACGGCCTCCATAAAACCAGCCTCTGCCCGTACTCCGAGTTCGTCGTCGAATGACCCAAGCTGCTGTGTCTTGCCTGCCGCCGTTTTGTCCACAAATCGGGACTACTCTTTAACAAATATGCGAGACTCCAAAGAGGCGCAGCCGTCACTGGAGGAGATTCGGATTATTCAAGAACTCTGCCCACCTCAGCAAGCCGTGCTGGCTGCGGAGCCCGGGTCTCGAGCTTCGGTATGTGGCCAAGAGTATCAAAGCAACAATGATACTAACAATGTAGTCGATAAATCGCCAAATAAATGGCATTCTACCACACGGAATTCAAACTCCGCAAACGGATGCTTCATGGAACTCGCACGGCGCCGACTCTGACATTTCCTTTAGCTCCGCTGTACAACAAGAAGAAGCCAAGCTTCGATGGGATGCCGACGCGGAGCTTAAACGCCTGTCCAAAACACTACTTCGAATGCAAAAATGGGGTCTGATTAGTGGACTCGTCATTATCAACGGCACGCTAATCTACTCGGCTTTGAAGTTCTGGCAAGTCTACTACCTCTTTATCGTCCTGCTAAGCTCCAACACGGTCCTCCAAGTGCTGATGATTGTCTGCATCATTGGCACCTGGACCTGGAAACACATTCTCTGCGGCTGGCGAAAGCCAAAAAAAGAGACTACTGTGCCGGACGAGCCAGAGAAGCTGGTGCTCCTGCTGCCGTGCTACAACGAGACGCCGGAGGAGCTGTCGCGATCGCTCGACTCGCTGGTCGAGCAGGAGAACCTGGACAGCCACCCCAGGCTCATCTTGATCGTCGTCGACGGCAACGTGCGCGGGCCGGGCATGACCAAGACGACGCAGCGCTACCTGCTCGAGGACATTCTGGAGCCCGGCCCGCGCCGCGTCTTCGCCAACGGGTACCGCGCGCGCGACGGCCTCTTGATGCCGGTCAGGGTGCAGACGGGCACATACCGCGGGATCCCCTACATCCTCGTTGGAAAAAAGTACAACCAGGGCAAGCGTGACAGCCTGTGCTTTGCGCGGTCGCTCCTCTACCACTACCACTACCACGACCGGCTGCGGACGACCGCCGACAACGCCGTCACCACCATGTTCCACAACGACCTCTTTGCGCACCTGGGCACGGCGCTGCTGCAGCGCGGCCTCTGCACCATCGACTACCTCGTGGGCATGGACGCCGACACCGTGTTTGACCGGCGCTGCGTGTGGGAGATGCTGCGGGCCATGCGCGCGGCGGACCCGAGCGTGGTGGTGGGCGTGTGCGGCCACGTGTGCGTCGACTTTGGAGCGCGCCGATTTCGTCTCT
The DNA here is from genome assembly GCF_000280675.1 of Beauveria bassiana ARSEF 2860. Taxonomy (NCBI): domain Eukaryota; kingdom Fungi; phylum Ascomycota; class Sordariomycetes; order Hypocreales; family Cordycipitaceae; genus Beauveria; species Beauveria bassiana. Next base: position 163,011 of record NW_007930869.1, read on the forward strand.
GGTCGCTGTACCAGTCGGTCGAGTACGCGCAGACGCAGGGCCTGCGGCGCATGTTCCAGTCGCGCGTCACGGGCAAGGTCAGCTGCCTGCCGGGCTGCTGCCAGCTGCTCCGCGTCGACGAGGCGACGTTTGGCGACGTCGTGCTGCGGCGGCGCTTCGGCTACTGCCCCAAGCCAAACGACGTCATGACGCGCCACATCATGGGCAGCTACTCCGAGGACAGCATCCACGCGAGCATTATTTTTAGCCTGTTTCCGGACAGGCAGACGGCGCAGGCGCTGCGCGCCAAGGCGTACACGACGGTGCCGCAGGGCTGGCGCGTGTTTCTGTCGCAGCGCAAGCGGTGGGCGCTCGGCAGCATATCAAACGAGTTTGTTATGATCTTTCGGCCGTGCATCCTGTGGGTGGAGCGGCTGCAGAGCGTCGTGGCGGTGCTGACGTGGGCGATTACGCCGTTCATCGTTGCGGCGCTCGCAGAGATGATCATGCTGTTGGTGAAGCATGGAAGGGAAGTAATTCAGGATCCAGTATTCATCTCGCTGCTGTCATTGCTCTGGGTTCGCTATGTAAGTTGCTTCCCCCGAAAAAAGACTGATTGGCAAAGACTGATTGTGGTCGCGCTGACATTTTTTGGAATGGACATAGTTGTACTCGTTCTGCATCGGTTTCTGGCTTCCGCAAAGTAATCTCGAACGGATTCAGTATTTTGTCGGCTTCTTTCTACATTTTTTCACGTCGCCGTTTATGAACATCATCATCCTCGTGTACTCACTGATGCACTCGGACGACTTTCAATGGGGCAAGACGCGCGAGGTGATTCAAGAGGACGGCGAGTCGAATGCGGATGGGCAAGGCGGAAGAGGGAATCATTGACCATCATGCGGACTGGAGAAGAATGAATAATTGACAGTTGCTTGTGGAATATGATACTGCGCGCGATGAAAGGCGCCCTAGAATAAATATACTGCCTAATTATCACAATTTGCTTGGCTGAGGAGGCTGGAACGACCGGTGCACGGCATCTAGTAACGATATGTCATGTAGTGCAATTTTCTCTTTTATTTGCGAATCGTAGCAACAGATCTTTAGACTAGACGCCGCCGTGACCTTCCGTCTTCCCAGAACAGCTTACCCGAAAGGCGTTTTCATCACTGATGGCCTGCTGGCCGTTGCTCTTCTTGTTACTTCCAGCCTCGTAGATCTTTTCAATATCTGGATGTTCTCGACATATGCATGCCATTTAGAGTCTGCTAGACGCTTTTGGCCTCCAAGTTTCATTTGATCTCATACATGGCACTAATAATGTGGAATTTTTAGACGGGTTTATGGATAGGACTAGGCAAGTTGGCAAGCTAGTCTAGTGTCCTGGGCACCAGCTATGTAAGTATAGAGAGAGCATGTACTGTGGAAAACGTCAGAGAATTTTTTTTCGCGTCACTTGCATACCATAATAATACTCTGATAGTAGACCTGTTAAATCCCTTGGTATCTGTTGCAAGAGGGAGCGAATAGGGAGATGACGGCCTACACGAAATGAAAGATGAAGATTCTGGTAGAAACTCATTGCAAGATCAAGCGTAGTATATCAGTTCAAGACTGTAAACATGTCAGTGATAATTCTGTTGCTCCAAAATCACGACTTACACAGCGAGAATGACATGGGCCACAAGCGGGTACCGCCGGCGTTGGGGCCGCGGCGAGGCGCTGCATGGTGGGGCAGGAAAAAAAGCTGCGGCGGCGGTGGCGGGGTGTTTTGAACGTCTTTTTAGACACGCCACTTTTCCAAACAACCATCGTCAACTTTCTTTTTCCTTGTTTCTACACTTTTCTCCTTTTTTTCTCGATAAATACCGTCACCATGGCTGATTCACCCAGCATCCCCCATGTCGGCCGCAAACCCGCCACGGTCCTTTCCGCCACCGAGCTCATCGGCAACACCCCGCTGGTTCGACTCAACAAGGTGCCACAGTCCCTCGGCGTCGAATGCGAAGTCTACGTCAAGGCCGAGCTATTCAACGCCGGCGGCAGCGTCAAGGACCGTATCGCCCTGCGCATGGTCGAGGAAGCCGAGAAGAGCGGCCGCATCAAGCCCGGCGATACGCTGATTGAGCCCACCTCGGGCAACACGTACGTTTCCGGCCGCGTTCTCACGGCCAACCCTGAGGGCCGATGAGACAAAGCATGCTAACAATTTTTCCCTTTTTTACTCCAGCGGCATTGGTCTAGCCCTTGTCGGTGCCATTAAAGGCTACAAAACCATCATAACCATGCCCGAGAAGATGTCAGCCGAAAAGGTCTCGGTCCTGCGCGCGCTCGGCGCCACCATCATCCGCACCCCGACCCAGGCCGCATGGGACGCCCCCGAGTCGCACATTGGTGTCGCCCGTCGTCTTGAAAAGGAGATTCCCAACGCTCACATCCTCGACCAGTACGGCAACCTCGACAACCCGCTCGCCCACGAGCACGGCACCGCCGAGGAGATTTGGGAGCAGACGGGCGGCAAGATTGACGCCATTGTCGCCGGCGCCGGCACCGGTGGCACCATTAGTGGCCTTGCCCGCGGCCTCCGCAAGCACAACAAAGACATCAAGGTCATTGCGGCTGACCCCCACGGCAGCATCCTCGCCGTCCCCGAGTCGCTCAACGAAGAGCACGCCAACCAGCCGTACAAGGTCGAGGGCATCGGCTACGACTTCATCCCCGAGGTGCTCGACCGCGAGCTCGTCGACAAGTGGTACAAGACGGGCGATCACGAGTCATTCTACCTCGCTCGTCGCCTGATTTCGGAAGAGGGTCTCCTCGTGGGCGGCAGCTCCGGCTCGGCCATGGCCGCCATGCTCAAGGCCGTCAAGGATTACGGTTTCAAAAAGGGTCATGTGGTCGTCGTCGTGCTGCCCGACAGCATCCGTAGCTACCTGTCCAAGTTTGCCGACGACGACTGGCTGGCGGCCAACAACCTGTTCCCCATCAACGGCATCGAGAGCGCGTCGGTCACGAGCCCCCACGGCAAGGCGACAACCAAGACCGATCCCTACGCCGGCGCCACCATTGCCTCGCTGCGCCTCAAGCCCGTCACTTCGGTCGCTGCCACAGCCGAGTGCGCCGAGGCCGTCGAGACGATGCGCGACAAGGGCTTTGACCAGCTGCCCGTGCTCGCCGCCTCGGGCCGCCTCGTCGGCGTCGTCACCCTCGGCAATCTGCTGAGCTACATCTCGAGCGGCCGCGCCACCGGCCAGACCCAGGTCAAGGACGTCATGTTTGACTTTGGCCGCATGGACGAGATTGTCACGGACCCTCGCCAGACGGCCGCCTCGGGCAAGGACGTCAAGCGCAAGTTTGTCGAGATTACCCTCGACACGTCTCTCAACTACCTGAGCAAGTTTTTCGAGTGGAACAGCGCCGCCGTCGTCACGGAAAAGAGCGCCGACAGCAAGACGCTAGCCAAGCCGGTGGCGGTTGTCACAAAGGTCGACCTGCTTACTTGGATGGTGAACCAAAAGCTATGAGCGGATCGGCAAAGGTGGAATTGCCAAAGTTTTCTACTCTTTTGATACATGTCGTACCAGTTTTGGCGTTTGTGATTTTGGACTCAACTTTTCATGGGAGACTGTTGTCAATAAATAGACTAGACACCAGGACGAGCCTTGTAGACTCAACATCTACGGTTCTTGATATGATCAGACGATGAATAAAACGAACAAGTTAATGACGAGAAGCCGGCCCGAGCATGTACATGACGTTGAAATCCAGGCACAGATTGCTTGAGAACAAGAAAATTATTGATACAGTACACTTGGCTATGATACAGGAGTTTTCGAACTAGTGATATAGTACATTTCGTTATGAATTAGAAAGGTTTGTTTTTTTGTACTGGCTGCTGCGTACAAGTCACAGCCACAGCGAACAAGTCTATATTCTCTGCGCAATCCACCACCACCACTTGTCCGCGTCAGGCTCCTCCGCCACGACAGTCCCGGGCAAAACATCCACATCAATGCCAAACTCCTGCATCTGGGCAAACGAAAACTTGTCGGCGCCATACTCGCCCAGCCAGCCGTCCTGCTCCTCGGCACCGAGCTCATCAGCGCCGACGCCCGAGTCGAGCAGGCCCTTGCTGCGCGACGCGCGGATGCGCGAAATCTCCGCCTCGAGGTTCGCGCGCACCATGGCTGCGGGCAGCGCCGTAAACAGGTCCATCTTGTTGGCGGCCACGAGCACTGGCACGGCGGCGCCGCGCCTGTCCTTGGACCCCCTTGTCGTCATCGTCGTCGCCTTCTTCTGCAGCACCAGCAGCGCATCGTACAGATACTGCGCCGTAGCGGCCAACACGTCGTGCTCGCCGAGCGCCGCGGCGTCGACGACAAAGACCACGGCGCGGAGCTTGTCGGCGCGGCGCAGCTTGCCGAGTGCCGTGTTGCGCAGCTTGCCGTGGCCGGGGGTATCCACGAGCAAGAATTTGGTATACGTGCCGTCCGACTCGTCGCGGTTGCGGTACGTCGTCTTGTTGGCCGCGTCGGTGGACGCGTGGAGCTCGACCGACTGCGACGACTGCGAGGTGCGCGTGGCGGCGGCGGGCGCGCTGCCGCCGCGCTCGTACAGCGTCTGGAGAGCCGTCTTGCCGCCGCCGGAAGGGCCGAGGAGGAGCACGACGGGCGGCACAATGTAGGTGACGCTGCGGGAGAGGACGACGTGCAGCAGCACCGGAGCGCCGAGGACGACGAGCAAGCCGAGGAGCACGACGGGCCACGACGGCGTCATGAGGAAGGCGACAATTTGCTCAAAGGTAGGCATCGTGGCGGGCTGCGTCGGGTCGGGGGAGCGAATGTGAGTCGGAGAGGGGGGGAGGTGGGAAATGGAATATGGGAGATTGGGCGCCGGGCTGCCCGTGTTCGTCTCTCCTGAAGTTGGTTGTCGAAATGTTGGCGTTTGAGTCGTTGGTGGCTACTCGGGCCAGATTGGTTTTGGTGGGGTCTTGAATTTCGGGCCGCAAGTCCTGCGCCTCTGCCAACTTTTGGTCGCCACTTGTGGCTGTAGTTCTTGCAGATGGTGTAAATCAAGGCGCTCGAATTTAATATACGTGCTATCAGGGCAAAGAAATCGACAATGCAATTCTGTATACTGTGACTTTTTTTCTGCGGATAATAAGATGAGAAATACTCTTTGGCTTAGAGCGCGAGACGCGCAGTGCAGTCTGGACATGACCCATGTCTAAGCCCACCAAAGTCATGCCATCCCAAGCTCAGAACGGGCTAAAACAGCAGAAGCAATATCGTTGTCTTTGCATATAAACAAAGCACAAATCTAGTAAGAATGTACAATCTATGATGGCTGAAACGGAAGGCAGGTCTTGAGCCACGATTGCCATTACAATCTGGATACACGGGGCTTGTACAACTTGAGTGTACTCTCCGCCCAGGCTGCCTTGACTAGAAACCCAGGGCGCGCTTGGAAGGGACTCGCATCGTCGCCATGGAAATTGACTTGGCAGCAGCAGACCTTTTCATCAAGAACTTGCTCTCGACGGCTCCCGCAAGCCTGTGTGCCATCGAGCTTGGTAAAGTTCACAAGACGGCAGCAGCACCATCACCCGTTCGCGGCCACGCGGCCGGCCGCGACCGATGTGTTGGACACGTAAAACCAGACGTGACGAACATGCGAGGCCTGGTGAACACGCTAGAAGCGCCAAATGGGCCCTTGTGGTCAAAGGCCGGTTGACGAGTGGCTCATTCGAGCTGCTCGATTCTCGGTCTTTCGGGAAACTGTGATAATGATAGTTCAGAAAGAATAAAGGCGGCCCTTTTGGCATCTTCAGATCCCACTCGTCGAACCATTCTCCCTCCTCTCATCATCATGCAAGTGCATATATCCGAAAGCTTACATCGACGAGCACGTTGTTAGCAAGATGGTGAGCTCCCGCAGTGCAAAAGCGCCAGCTTTGTGTGTTGCTGTCTGTGACCTGCTTCGTCTAGAAGACTAAACGACTTATATGACAGCAACTTCGAACGGCCGATGCCGCGCCGCTACGTGGCTACTCTGGACATGGTTCGGGGTTCGTCCCTCGACACGTTCCGCTCTTTAGGGTGAAGTATGACCCCGTTGCTAAGGGCGGCGAGACGTACAGCTAGGGCGACATCATGAATCTCTGCACGTCGACGGTCGAATGGTGTGCGATGGCGGCATGCCGACTCACAAACTGAAGGTTGAGAGGAGAAAGTCTTGGTCATCGTTTGACCTGTGTCGCAACGGACTTTGGTTGGTTGTGAGATTCACCAGCCACAGGCAGTCTCCCCTTTGATGCGTTTGCGCTAGTCTCAATAAGGAAAGCCCAGTCGAAGCTCAGCCACGCTGTGAACATCATCAAATCTCCTAGCCGGCAATGAAAATTGTCAGCCGGTTTTCTTCATTCTTTTCCTGTCGAGATTTTTGGCCTACGGCTTCATTTAGTACAGCATCCAGCATTGCGCCACCAACATTCTTCGTCTTCATCCATAACTAGCATGAGTGCGCCCTAGGCTCAACGAAAGCCGTGTCTCACATCTGTCCGAAGCCCGGCACCAACGGCCATTTAATTTCGCCCTTATTTCTCAGACCATTCGTGACCGACCCCGATAACCCCCTGCCGGCAACGGTCTCTCTGCCGAGCACGTATGGCCAGCCCGGCACGACCAAGCAGCATATCTGCTGCGTCGTCTACCCATATGCAACCATTGACCAAGGCCTCTGCCGCGGCACCCAAGCTTGACAGCAACATGGAGATGGGGAGCATACAGAACGAGAGCGCGGGAGCGGCAACTGCTGCGGCTGCTCCGCCTGCGCCCGAGGACGACATTATGCAGTATGCTCGTACCGGCGACGTGCCTGCGATGGAAAGACTTTTCGAGTCGGGAGAGTCTGACGCTACCTATGCCGACGACGAAGGAATCACACCTTTGCACGTATGTGTTTGGGCGCTGTATCGACTGCCATGATGATCAAGCTAACAGCACCAGTGGGCAGCAATTAACAACCAGTACGCAATGTGCAAATTCCTCATCGATCACGGCGCCGAAATTAACAGAAAGGGCGGCGAATCCGTCGCAACGCCCCTGCAATGGGCCGCCCAGCGATGCCACTACTACACCGTCAACCTACTCCTCCAGCACGGCGCCGATCCTCTCATCACCGACTCCCAGGGCTACAATACTCTTCACATCTCTACGTTTAACGGTAATGTGCTGCTCCTCATCCTCCTGCTGCACCAGGGCATCCCCGTCGACGTCGTGGACAGCTACGGCCACACCTCGCTCATGTGGGCGGCCTACAAGGGCTTCCCACAGTGCGTCGACGTCTTCCTGCGCTGGGGCGCCAGTGTGCACGCGACCGATGAGCAAGGATTCACGGCACTGCACTGGGCTCTCGTCAAGGGGCACCCAGCGTGCATCCTTAAAGTCGTCGAGTACGGCGCCGACCGCTTCGCCAAGACGGATACCGGCAAGACGCCGGCGGTTACCGCCAGCGAGCTGCACACGGAGAAGGCATGGCATCGAGCGCTGAAGGAATGTGGCTTTGACGAGGATGGAAACCCTTCGATGCCGCCGTGGCCCGGCGCGTCCTACTTTCTAAAAGATAAGCGCACATTCTTGACGAGGTTTCTTTTCCTCTGGCCGTTTTTGCTGGTATGGTCGGGTTTGATGACGTTGTCGCATACGCCTGTATATTTCGGCATTCCGTCTGCGGTTCTTATTGGGTATGGGATCACGTTTTGCGCGCAGCAAGTGCTGGAATATGCGCCGTCGGACATGCGCCACTTTCATAAGACACCGTGGATGGCTGGCATCTTTGCCGGCTCGCTGTTCCTTGTCGCTGTCAACTGGTTCTTCACCGTACTGCCGTATACCATGTTCAGGGCCGAGACGACGCACCCTCTGTTGAACGTCATCTTTGGCGTGTGCATATCGCTCACCACCTTTTTTTACGCTGCCTGTATGCGTTACGACCCCGGATATGTCCCCAAGATGAACGGCATTGCCGAGCAACGTGCTGTCATCGACGACCTGCTCAAGACGTGGAAGTACGACGAAACCAACTTTTGTGTTACGTGCATGATTCGTACGCCTCTGCGTAGCAAGCATTGTCGTCGATGTCAGCGCTGCGTGGCCAAGCACGACCACCACTGTCCCTGGGTCTACAACTGTGTCGGTGTCAATACCCACCGCCACTTTTTCTTCTATCTCGTTTCCCTCAGCATCGGCATCCTTTTCTATAACTGGCTGCTCTGGAACTACTTTAGCAGCATCTCTGCCAACGCATCGGATCAATGCAACGTCTTGAGCCCCAGCCTCTGCAAGATGGTGAACGCCGACGCCTACACGCTACTACTCGGAGCCTGGATCACGCTGCAGCTGACGTGGGTGTCCATGCTCGTCGCCACACAGCTCATCCAAGTGTCGCGCGCCATGACAACCTATGAGAACATGATGGGCATCAGCACTGGCCAGAACGCTTCCACGGCATTCACCTCGACCGGCGCGCCGCTCGACCCCAACCACCCGGCCATCTCCGCCAGTCCTGCCAGTGCACCGGCCGCCGCCAAACGTCAGGGCGGCAAGTTGCGGTCGTGGTGCCGTCTTCTGGGCGTCGACCCTTTCATCGAGACCATTGCCGGCCGTGGCGCTGCGACCGGCAAGAACCGCCGCAAGAAGAAGAATCCCTACAGCCGCGGCTGTCTCCTCAACTGCAAGGACTTTTGGTTCGACCCCGCGCCTATTTTTGGCCAGCGCGACAATGGCACGGCGCTGCTTGGCGGCGACAAGGTCGACTACACGGAAATGTACGAGAGCCCGACCCTGATGCAGCTCACGGGTATGCGAGCTAGAGGCGGCTATGAGGCTGTGGCCGGAGAGGATGAAGTCTAGGGAAACGATTTCTTCTTTGAACCATGATTGATTATGGGTATAGAGCTTTTCGGCGCAGCATGGCTCGAGAGCATTATAATTCTTTTCCCTTTTTTTTCTTTTTTTGTGTATAACCTAACTGAGTTGGCCGGGGGCCGGGGGGGGCTTTTTCTTGGAATTCTGTGTGTGAGGAGTAGAAGAGGGCTGTTTGCGTGCATTCAAACGCCGATACGGAATGATTCATGACCATTAGGTAAATACATACTACCATTGTAATACGTACAACAAGACATGTTTTTCAGTGTTCAGCAAGCCTCAGAATATGGGCTCTACGCCAGCATCATCCGCTCACTATCCCCCCCCTCGTATTAACGAATTAGATGATTCTACGAATGCTGCGAGGAACGGCTACACGGCCCAGTCGAACCAGTCATCGACGGCGATGCCTTGTTGCAGCGCGTCCACGTCAGCGGCCGCTTCTTCGTGCCCCGTCCGTCCTCTGTTGAGAAACAAGTGACGAACGCGACACTTTGCGCAGTCTACCTGACGATCCAAGGAACTGAGAATCATTGGTCGAAGTGAAAAAAAAAAAAAAAAAAAAAAAAAAAAAATAACTCTCCCGTGCAGACGGACAACAAGGGAGAACAAAGGCGGGCGGCGTTTCGCCCGCGTTGGGTGTGTAGCTGCGGATGCGATTCTCACGGTTAGAAGGCAAGGTGCACACGGTCGCGAATTATCAGGTGGGAAATTTTGTGGGCAAAGAGACAAGAAGTCTTGTTAGTATGGGACTGGATGTTGGTTCGAGTTACAGCCGAGCAACCGGAATTCTTGCAAAGAACGAGTGTTGCTCCAAACGGTTCCCCGTAGCTTGGTGGAGCGTGATACCTTGCCGTGATACATGACACTGAACGCCTGGCTGAAAGTCAACCGGGCTTGGATGTAGTACATTGAGCCGTCTGACGCGACGCATAAAGCCTTTCCAACGGCAAAAGTTGGTAGTCGAGGAAAGTGCTCATCAGGATGCACAAGTCTAGGGAAAAAGGAGGTGGGCATTCATCTGTTTTGTCTGCATTCGGCAACCACGCGCACGTTGGCCGATTCGCACACCAACTTGGCGGTGTAGAGTCTGATTAGATGATGAACTGTATTTTTTTTTTTTCAGTCTTGCTAACATGAAGTACTTCTACTATAGTGTAAAATGAGTAGCATCTGGATGCATTGCGAGTCATGATTCTAATTGAGCAAGTCCGTGTAAGCGAGTACCCGCGAGCGCGCGAGTATCCAAATCCGAAGAATTGTTCAAACATGAAGTCATAGAAATGTAGCATGAACCACGCCGAACCGAGCTGCCGCGCGTCAAATCTAAGGGTAGTTATTACTGCCTGGCCGGCAAACTGGCTACACAAGTTCTCGCGTTATCCGTGCCTTTCAACACTTGGTACCACGCGGTAAAAACCAACCAACAGTGGAGACTTGTCTACGGCATAACCAACACGGGCATCCTCTCTTTGTAGATGATAAAAATGAAGTCTCCATTATAATTGATTACAACATTACTCTCTATTTTCTGTCATTCTGCCCGATCGCAAGTTCCACCCCCCACGCACCCCCTCCACCGTCCTTCTCGTCTTCGCAGGCGGCACGGGCGGCTGGTCCGGCGCCGGCAGCACCCGCTGACTCTCGGACCATTGCCAGAGCTCGTCCGCAAAGAGCCTGGCCAGGTGCGCAACATCAGCCTCTGCCGGCGTCTCGGCCCCCGCAACGCGCAGCATCTCCGCCCGCCGCGAGTTACCCCCGTCGCCAAAGTGAAACACCCACGCGTGCTCCCCGCTGACGAGCACGCTGTCCAAGTCGACGCTCTCCCACGCGATGCCGTGCGCGTGCAGCTGCGCCAGCGTCTTGACCAGGGCGCGCTTCCACGCGCGCTTGGTGGCGTCGTCCGAGCAGGCGTCGCCCGACTGCAGGGCCTCGCGCAGCGGCACGCCGCGGTCGACGTACGTCTGGACGAGGCCGAGAGCGCGCTGCTCGTCGTCGACGACGAGGTAAAACGTGCGCGGGACGTTGAGCGGGTCAAACGTGGTGGGCGGAAAGGCAAACTCGTGAAAGATGTCGGCGTCGATGGCTTCGTACTTGGCAATGAGGCGGGCGACGCCGGCCGCGTCGTCGAGGCCTTCAAAGGACTTGAGGTAGAATCGGTGGCCGGACATCCAGACCTCGCGTGGCTGGTCGCCGAGGATGGTCCGGGGCTCGGCGTGCCAGACATTAACGCCGGCCCACGGAACAATCGTGATTCCTCGGAGCCGTCCGACGTCTTGCAGGTGAGGCAGGGGCAGGTCGGTCCAGGTAGACATGTTGGGGGATGCCTCCGTCGTGCAGTACTCGATGCGCATGCGTCCTTGCTCAGCCGAGACCTGAAACACTCTCCATGGCTTCTGCCAAAACTCCTTCAGGGTGCATTCTCTGTGTCTCTCGCTCGGATCAAATAGCTCCCCGCGGTCGCGGAGCGTGGTGTACATGGTTGGCATGATCCATGCTAGGCAGTCGTCGGGGAGAGGGTCCGAATTTTGCTCGTTGCTGCGAGTGTGAGCTTCCAGGACCGCATAGTGTTGGTCAAAGCCAGCCAGAAGGCGCGGGCAGTCCAAAAAGTCAGCTCGGTTCGCTTTGAAGATGAATCTTCCCAAAGCAGTTCCCACGCGCAGCTTGAACCATCGCACTTTTTCGTCGCCCGAGTCTGGGTCTTTCCGGCCGCACTCGGCTGTCCAGAGACGGGCAAAGTCGTTGGCGTGTTCGGCTTCGGTAGACATTGTAGAAGAAATGGGTTAAAGGCTTGGTAGTTGATTTAGGTGAGACCGATGAGAGTAGTTGGGACAACTATTTATGTAGTCATGACTTATACTGCGCTCTGGAAAATGTTAGGTATCACGAATGTTTGGCTTCTCATCCACGAGGCACAAAGCGCGTAGCCATTGCTAGAATTCTTCTGTTCCGAGTTACAAAACCATAATGTGCCGGCACACCCGTATGCTACACCAGGAACTTCCAACAATGAAAAACTCTTACACAGACACACAAGTCTCCCGCGACAAAAGAAGAGATATGATGCAAGGTGAGCACAAGACAACAGAGAATGAGAGCAGAGCTGCGATACGAGGAGTATGCGACAAAGACAATGCTGTAACAAAAAGATGAATGCTGTCGAGACTAGAAGCTTCGGCCCTGATCAAGCTTATGGTAGCCATCCGTTTTGAGCACTCGCTTCTCCAGCTCGGTAAAGTTGTTGGGCAGGTCGAAGCCGACGCCAAAGAGCACAAAGAGCGCCCACTTCCAGCGAAACGGGTTGATGGAGACGCAAAAGACAAACCACCAGACGAGCTCCAGGTAGGTGAAGAAGTCAAAGGCCGGGGTGGGCGAGTACGACTTGAGGAAGCGAGTGAGGCCGATCCAGCGACGCATCCAAAACGGCGAGGGCCGCGCGAGGGGGTCGGTGATGAACATAAGCATGATGCGGGTGTAGATGCCAATGTGCCAGTTGCCGACGGTGCCAATGGCGGCGACGTAGGTGCAGTTAATGGCCGACAAGCTGGGGTGCGGCGGCGGAAACGTCTGCAGGTACCAGTTGGGCGGGCAGTAGGGATCCTCGAAGCAGTCCTGGGGCAGAAAGGAGAGGCTCGGGCGCTTGAAGCCCGTCGCGAGCACGACAATATCGGCGTCGACGACCTTGTCCTTGCCGGGCCCGCCCTTGGGGACGCCCTGCGCGCGTTGGTTGACGTGGACGCCGTGCTCGGTGAAGCCCTCAATGTCGCCGCGAATCCACTGGGCCTTGCCGTCGCGCAGCTGCTGCATAATGTCCGAGTTGACCATGGGCGTATCGGTGAAGAGCCCGACATCAGACGGCGCAATGTCGGCCATGTCCCGGTAAAAGAGCCGCCGCAGCAGCGTTTCGGGGATCCACGACAGGCTCGTCTCGTGCCCGAAAATGTTCATGCTGAGGAGCGCGTCGACAAAGATGTTGCGCGGAATGATCCATTTGTCGGAGCGCGAGAGAATGGAGATTTGCGAAGCACCCTTGGCAATGCCGAACTCGAGGGCCTCGATGGCGGAGGCGCCGCCGCCGATGATGGCCAGCTTCTTGCCCTTGGCGTCGACACTGAAGCATGTTAGCTACACTGTTGAAGTACATGTGAATTTTTTATTAAAGGGATACTGACTTGTCAAGTTTGCTCGAGTGGACAATCTCGCCTTGAAAATTCTCTGCATTGTCAATCTTGGCCATCTTGGGTGGGCCGCAGGTACCGATGGCGGCAATTAGGCCTGCGAAGCGGCCGTTGGAGGGGTCGTTGATGATCCAGCGGCCCTGGTTGTCCTGGTACACCTTTTCGACCTTGTAGTTGAATTTTGTGTGCCTGTCCAGCTTGTAGAGCTTCCAGATATGGCGGATCTGTTGGACGATTTGCTCCTTATTGGGGTAGCCCTTTTGCCAATTGACGGCCGGGTGGAAGCGGTACATGAGAGAGTGAATCTGGAGGCCAGATGTGCTATTTACACGCTATAGAATATTGTGTCAGCTGGATTGACCTCGTGCATTGCCATTTGAGCCCGGGGATATTTTTTCATATCACTTACAGTCCAGATGCCGCCAACAGCCTCCTCATCTTCGGCCTCAAAGATTTGCACGTCAAAGCCATGGCCGGCGCAGTGTGCAGCAGCCGTGACACCAGTCAAGCCGGCACCGATAATGGCAATACGAGGCCGATTGGAAGAAACTCCGTCCTTGGGCGGCTTCGGCGCGAGGGCCAAGCTTATCAGCCACTGCAGAATCTGGTAAAGGAAGAGCAGCGGATGCAGCAGCGGATTTTCGACGCCTGATTTGGACGACATGACGCTCAATTGAGAAATGCTTCAAAATGCCAAAAGAACAATGAACAATGAACAAGATGAATTGAATGAATCGGCGAGTGCAAAATCGATTTCAAGGCGGAGCTACCAGCCGGGTTTTGTGCATGGCATTGTTGCCAGTGTCGCATGTGAAGAAGAGTCCTGACGTCAACATTCACATGCGAGAGATATAATCAGCTCACTGGACGTGCCAGGAACCACACATCGACGCAACGTGGTCCACGAGGCTATGCACCAAATATAATTGGCATAGGTCATTGTGACATACTTTACGAGTTTTGGTGTTTTTTTTTTTGATTGCAGCTCCCTGTCTTATCGTGCAGCATAAAGCCTCAACTCTTCCGTCTGCTCCGGCCGAGTTTCTGCTGTGTACATCACAGCTCCACACAAGCTCATCATGGACAATCCAGGTATGCAGCGGCCACACAGTCAATCTTGCCCACGGCGGCCAAGATGCTGATACAGACTGCAGCAAGCGATATCGAGGGAATCATCAAGACGCTCTGCATGGGTAGCGCCCACGAGCAAGATGCGGCGCTGAATAAGTACTTTTTGCCAGATGCCGAGTTTATCCATCCGCTCTGCTGGGTGCCGAGATTTCGCAACGTTGCGGTTCCTTTTTTCGGGAGCATTGACTCGCTGTGGCTGGTTCAGTGCATCTATCGCTGGTACATTACCTTTGCGCCGAGACTCGACATTGTCGTGGACTCGGCAGGTACGTTAAGCCGGGCCTCCTATCGTGTACCATGTGCTGACCTCATTCCAGCATTCGACGAGAAAAATAACCTTCTCTACACGACGGCGCGACAGAGCCTCACAGTTTGGTTCTTCCCCATCTACTCGGTGACGGTCAAGCTCGTGACGGTGCTCAAGCTGGAGCAGCAGTCATCGCGTCTCGTACGCGACGCGCGCACGAGCCCAGAACTCGAGGTCGATGGCGACACCACCAACGGCGCGGCGATACTCAAGTACTACATTGCCAGCCAGGAGGACCTGTATCAGATGAACTACTGCCTCGAATTCTTGGCGCCGCACGTGGCGGCCCGGCTGTGGACGCTCGTGCAGCTCTTCACGACGGGCGTCTGCATGGTCATGTCGGTGCTGACGTTGCCGCTTCACTTTTACCTGAATCCCGATACCAAGAGGCAAAAGGTTAAGCAGTAGCTGAGTGTTTCAAGACAAGACTTGCGAGATTTCTCCGTGTCTTTGATCATCGCTCACGACGCGTGGCTGGCTGGAACAGTTGGCGTGCGGCGATGGTGAAGATTGTCTGTGAATATCGAAGATCGCTGGGATGAGAATGCAAATGGGGGGCCTGTTTGAGTGATGGCTCAGGAGGGCGAGCTAGTCATCCAGGCGAAACAGTACCAGTCCATACAGGCAGGACACTGCGAGGACAATTTGCGAAACTTGTGCCAGTTTTTGTTTGTAATAATGAGGTAGCGACAATGCAAAGTGAAGAAAGCAATGCCGTTCAGTCTACCCCACTCCAACACAGCGTTATGCAGGCACAATTGCGGCGTAGTAACCTTTGACGGCTTGTGCCAACACGGACGCCGAGCCTTTGGACAAAGAATCCGATTTCCACAGCATTAGACCTTTTTGGCATGAAGAGGATCATGTTGGAAATAATTGGGCAGAGAGAGGCATGATCAAGTTGTGAAATGTTGATGGTGCGTCTTGGCAAACGAGTGAAGAGTTCAAGCACGGTCGCCTGCTTGTCACCCTTGGCAGAAGACGGCTGCGCTGCCAGCTGTCAACGCCTGAAAACACCCCTCTCGTGCCACACTTTTATCCACGCGATTCCTCCGCCTTCATCAGCATCACGACTCAGCAACACGAGTATATATTCAGTACAAAACGTAACTCATTTGGGCCCGATTTGGAGAAAAGGGTCTGAATTTCTTCCAAAAGGTTTTCGATAGTAGTTGTCGAAGCCCGCCACCACGATGCGAGAGAACGCCAGCTAAAAGCCCGCGGACAACAACAGAGCCACCACACCACAGACGGCATAGCTGGGGTGTCGCGTGGGATGGCACGGCGTTTTCTCCCCCCCCCTCCCCCTTTTTTTGTCCTTTATTAGTAAATCACGCCAAGCCAACGGGGCTGAACCCTCTGCCAAGTCGGCGCGCCGCCCGTGCCGTGATGTGCTGCCAAGACAAGATTCCCGACTGCTTGTTCCCGAGAGAAGAAATGATGCAGACGCGCCAAGCCATGCGCTGAGCCAGCGATTTAATAGCCATGTTCGTTCTTCTCATCATTACCCAGACCTTTCAGCTGAGGCGCCTGCCGCAGTCCAAGGTCAGCGCTCTAGGCGCAATTTCGGGTGAACAAAAAAAAAAAATACGAGAATGATACCCAATCAACCAATTCCGGTGACGAAACTTGGCTGGAACTAAGACTTTTGCAGCGCCACGGTGGAGGCCAAGGAAGCCCTCGGGCCGCCAACGCTGGTTCCGTCGGTAGTTGCTTATCAGTATCGAAGAGCGCCTGCTTGTACAAAATGTCTGGTGCAAAGCAATGCCTAGCCAACTCATTATATGCCAGCCTCGTCAGTCACGTTGAAGCTAGTTCCGACCAATCTCACTATCTGTATAGTCCTGTGGCTTGACGCCACCACTACAATGGGGGGGCTTCTGTGGTTATAAACGAACTTGTTGTCAGCTCCGCGCGCTCAATATCCAATCAAGCCTATTCGTCAGGCTGTGGCTGCATCCGCCAGGAACTTTTGCCTGCGCTCAGGCTTGCCTATCCAGTTGCCAGTCAACCAGTCAACGAATGGCCATTGACAACAGGTAATCAAATTCCAAGATTTGCATTGGCAGATCAAGTCACCTACCCGTCAGTCGTCCTTTGCCAGACTTGTACAGTCAGAGATCTTGCCAGCCAAGTGTCAACAATGTCCTCTGTACACATGCCAACAAGCTGTTTCGCCAGTCACTACGAACCACGGCGCCCCGGCGCCATATCTAGCCTTCTGGAAGCAGTCGAAAAGGCCATGCTTCTTTTAATAGGATGCTGCTGGAAGCCTTGTCTGCCGCCGGAATTACGGCACCAACCATATGCGCCATCGGTCTTATAGTCATTGTTCGACTAAACTTGGCTGCACATGGCTCCCTTGCTCCCCTATACACCAACCAATCTTACGAGCACACGCCTCATCACCCAAAATGGCCAACATTCCGGAACTTTTGCATTGCGAGCTAGTATGGCTTGGTCGCTGGTCGCTTACTGGGTCTGACCTGTTTCCGGCTTCGCTAGCGTTGGGGCTATCAGGTATCTACATATCTTTTGGCTTCAACTGACTGCAAGTTGGAGTGGCGATTCTTCGGCGAGATAGCTAGAACCCAAACAGGGCTCGTTCCGCTTGCAACACAACGCGTCCAGCCGCCGCCATTATTAGTTTCCCATCAGATGCGGGTCAACCAATTGTACATTTCTGGAGATGCATGGCGACATGTTGACCTCTTTTGTCAGCTGAACGTTGTTTTCTGCGTCGCCTGTCGGACGGTTGTTTTTTTTTTTCGCAGTGATTCAGTCTGACCGAGTTCAGCGTCGCCCAATGATTCATCTCGCCTGCTCTTCATTAATAGTAGCCCCAAAGAGTCGTAGCTTGCTGGTACCACGCAGCGCAAAGCCCCCAACGAGGCTTTTGGAACCCACTGATGGCCCGGGTGGAGGGAGAGGCAGAGTCCACCGAGGCGCACACTATCTCGAAAATTAGCGTCACTGACTAGAAGCGGAAGGTCACTCTGGACTTCGATATTCTTAGGGGATGCGGGGGAGGCGGCAAGGGTTCGCAATGGGTCCTGATAGGGGACATGCGCCTGTCCACGACGTCTGATCAACTAAGTGAACTAGCCCGTGCCTAGCAGCACCATGGACGTGCTTCTACGACTGCCAATGGTATTGTTGTAAGCTCGCCTTATCAGTGCTACAAAACAGCCCAGATCCCCCTCTCCTCATTTGACCCGAGTTCTCTTTGAGTTTTGTTGCACTCGACTGTGTTCTCGCCGTCCCTAAGCTTACACAGTCATCATGTGTGAGTGTACCACAAAGACAATGCACCGGCTTTATGCATGCATGACTGACCCGTCGCGCAGCGGAATCTGAGAAGCAAATCGTCGCCGAGCAGTACGGTAACAATGTCGCTGTTCAGGATAACAAGCACACCCAGCTTGCCGACTCGGACCAACCACAGAAGGACTACGGCATTGAGCAACACCACCATGATGTCGAGATTCTCAACAAAGATTACGACGGCAAGCCTACCGATGAGGAGCTCGAGACACTTCGTCGCGTTCCTGGAGCCCTCCCAACCACTGCATACCTTCTCTGCGCAGTAGAGTTCTGTGAGAGAGCCTCCTACTACGGCTGTGCCCAAATCTGGACAAATTACATCAATCGTCCCCTCCCGATTGGCGGTAATGGCTACGGTGCCGTCCCACGTGGTAGCCAAGCTACACAAGGTGCCCTGGGCCTCGGTGAACAGGTCGCCAACGCCACGGGCCAGTCCTTCAACCTCCTCGCCTACTGCTTGCCTCTTGTCGTCGGATATCTGGCCGATACTAGATATGGTCGCTATCCCATGATTTTCTGGGGCATCATGCTCTGCGGTCTTGGCCACGTTCTCATCATTGCTGGTGGTGCCAAGGCCCTCCTCGAGGATGGTACAGCCAAGATTCCTTTCTTTATCGGTGTCTACATTCTCGCAATAGGCGCTGGTAAGTCGACAGGTCGCTACCCTCTAATTTTCCAAAAGTCTAACGCTTTGTTTCAGCCATGTTCAAGCCCAACGTCACTCCTCTACTTCTCGACCAGATGAGAAACCACGTTCCCAAAGTCATCACCCTCAAGAGCGGTGAGCGTGTCATTGAAGATCCCGAGCACACAACTGAACGCGCCATGCTCTGGTTCTATCTCCTCATCAACGTCGGTGCATTCATGTCCACAGCCACATCATACTCGGCCAGATATGTCGGCTGGTGGTTGGCCTTTACACTACCTCTGATTCTCTATATCCCTCTTCCCTTGCTCCTCCTGTGGCTCAAGCCCCGTCTTGTTATGCACAAGCCTGGTGGATCTGATCTCATCAACGTCTTTCGCGTTGTTGGTCACTGCATGGCCAACGGTGGCATTTTCCGCATCGGCAAGACTGGATGGTGGAATGCTGCCAAGCCCTCGGTTATTGCAGCCCGTGGTAGCTCCGAGACTCGCTACAATGACGCCTTTGTTGAGGATGTCAAGCGTACCATGCAGGCCACCGGCATGTTCTGCTTTTTTCCCGTTCAGTTCTGGAACGACAATGGTCTCGGTAACGCTGCCAACTACCTCGGTACCATGCTCCGTGGCAACGGTGTTCCCAATGATGTCATTGGCAACTTCAACACCCTCAGCATCATTGTGCTTGGTCCCATTCTCAACGTGAGGATTTTCTGTAGTGCTATGACACATGAGAATATGAGCTGACCAATGTCGCAGTATGGTCTATACCCTCTTCTTCGCGCTCGTCGCGTTCACTACGGCCCGATTGCCCGTATCACAACTGGTTTCCTCATCAGTACTCTTGCCGGTGTTGGCTATGCGCTGCTGTGCTGGAAGGCCTACGAAACTAACCCTTGCGGTTACTACGGCTCGTCGGACCCGCGTTGCGTTGAGGGCGGTCTCGTATCTCCCATCTCTCTTTGGTGGGAGGCTATCCCGTACGCTCTCGGTGGTTTCTCCGAGCTTTTCATCAACGTCCCCGCCTACGGCATTGCCTACTCGCGCGCTCCCATCAACATGCGTGGTCTCGTGTCCTCGATCAACCTGTTCAACACTGGCTTTGCCTACATCATCAACCTGGCCACTTCGGCTGCCATTGCTGACCCCCACCTGATCTGGGTCTTTGCCGGTCCTGCCATACTCGGCGGAATCGTCACGGTCGCCTTCTGGTTCATCTTTAAGCACATTGACAAGGAGGAGTACGTCTTATCTACCAACCAGGTTAGCGAGGCTACAGGCACCCGCGACTACTTTGATGAGAATGACATCAACGAAAGCGGCAACCGCCCACCTTCTATTACTGCCAATGAGCAGACTGGAATTTCACAAAAGATTTAACAAGTGCGACCTTCATCTTTCTGTTTCTTTCGCCATACCTATTCCATCGATTTCGCCGCGCTCCAGGAAGGGGAAGGCACTTTGTGTGTTGCTAGTAGAGGAATATGAGGAAGAATATATATATCAATTTAAATATATTGTAAATGACACCCAAAACCTTCCTGTAACAGGAAAACCGTTGTCCAGAGGAGCGACTTCTATGTCTGACCGACACCACCAGCAACGACGGCGTACGAGCAACTTTGATGTGCTAACAGGTGTTGAGAAAGAGATACTTAGGCAGAGAACTTGCGAGCAACGTTACGCTTGACGCCGTTGCCGCCATTACCACCATTCTGGTTACACTGGCCGCCGCTGCCACCATCTTGGCCGTTGTTGCCGTTGTTGCCGTTGTTGCCTTTCTTGCCACCGGCACCGCCGGCACCGCCGGCACCGGCGCTGCCGAAGCCGCAGCCTTGCTTGCCCTGGTCAAAGGCGACGTCGGGAGAGGAGCATACAGCGCCGTCCTTGAGGCCGGCGCAGCACCCCGAACGGCAGTCGGCGTCGGAGAGGCAGCCTCCGGTGATGAACTGCTTGCCCTGGCCGTTGCCGACGTCGGCGGCACCGGCGGGGTCACCGACGGCGTAGACGGAGAGGGCGACTGCAGGGAAAGAGTCCGGGTTAGTATCAATAACATGGAGAGGGGGGGGGTGTCGTTGGTTGAAGAAGTAGCAGAGGGAGAGGGTAACTGACAGGTGAGGATAGCGGCGACGGTAAGGCGGACCATTTTTGCGGTTATTGTGGTTTATTGTGAGAAAGGTTGATGTGGAAAAGGGAGAAAGGCGACTACCAGGTCAATTGATAAATTTGTGAGAATGAAACGAAAGACACCAGGTCGTAGAGGGCAAAGTTGATTTGTAAAAGTGAAAGTGTTGATCTGTGTGTGATGATGAGAACGTATTTGCTGAGGCCGGGACGAGCAGATTACTTATACATCTCGAGCACGTAAATAGCTCAACAAGGTTGGAACAACTCTTCTCGGTTTGGTTCCCTTCTCATTTCCAACCCATGTTACCTCATGCAGGTATGCAGCAAAGCTCGAGTTGGCCATGTGCAGACGGACAGACGGACACCTGCCTGGCGACGACCCTTCCGACACTGCGGAGTGATGACAAGGCGCACAGCCCCATGCGTCGATTACTTGATGCATTGACGTAGGATAAAGCCCCGGAGGATCAGGCCATGATCCGCCTGAACTGGTAGGCATATACTTGCTCGAGGGTGCAACATGGCGAACGGGAGGGCGGCCATCTGAAGGCTAGGCGTCGCATAACTGTCGCAAATATGTCCCGACATTATGCGACGGAGGTGGCGTTTAAATAACTTCCGAAAAGGGTATATGGGTCCCTGTCAACTTTTCGATTTATTGAAACACTGGCTAGGTGCTGTGTTAAGGCTGTCGGAAGCGAGTCGTTGAGCTTGGCGGCGTCTGAGTAATGTCTGTGTAGGGCTTTCGACCAACACTGCGACTCACTCACATGCACACCAGAATCTCTTAATCGATGCAGACTTTGAATTGTTTCTTTTCAATTCATCGACACTCATAAACTGGTTTGCATTACTATTCTTGAATAATCGCCGCACCGTACGCTCATTGTAGCATAACGTCATCATTGCCAATGGGGCCGAGACTGACCTGCGACGACAAAGCGGTCCGCCAATCTAAGACGAGGCCTCTCGCGTTTCGAGACCACGACAAGCACGCTTACCATCCTGGTCATGCAGG
The DNA here is from genome assembly GCF_000280675.1 of Beauveria bassiana ARSEF 2860. Classification (NCBI taxonomy): domain Eukaryota; kingdom Fungi; phylum Ascomycota; class Sordariomycetes; order Hypocreales; family Cordycipitaceae; genus Beauveria; species Beauveria bassiana. The sequence goes on from NW_007930869.1 coordinate 184,647, forward strand.
CTTAACGATGGCTTATACATAGTTGCAGGCTGCTGTGAGAAAGATGAGCAAGAATAGAAACTATACGAATAGGGAGATGCGCGGCACTGCGGCTTCATTAGTGGATGATGCGCTATAGGCAGGCCATACCAATGTGGCAATATTGAAGGCTATTGAAACGACGGGGCGGAGGAGGCGAACGACTCGCAATGAGCTAGCTGGCTGCCTCATGCTGATGAAAAGAAGAGGGCCGGGTATGTACGAGACAGGATCATGGTAGAAAAAAAAGAAAGAAGCACTCGCGAGGGCGTCGTTGTGCGTTACAGGTGGTCATCTTGACGAGATTAAAGCGCCATGGATAAAAGAACGGCCTGCGGGACGTGGCTTGATGCGGCTGCTGCTGCAGGTACAAGTTCCATACGAACAGGAAATGGGAGGAAGTGAAGAAAAAGCAATTTGCTCGCCGACGAGACTTTTATCAATCTATTACGCGTGGCAGGTTGCTCGTGACGAATGAAACGGCAATAGCCGGGGAATATGAACTCGGGCGCTGTACAATATACAAACCGAAACAAAAAGGGCTGAACAGAAAAAAAATTAAAGTGCTACCGATTTATGAGATGTAACATGTGATGAATTGATTGAGACGGGGGGGAGGAGGACGATGGCTGGTTATGGCGGCTGCAGGACATGGACGCCAAGGTCGTATTGCTGGCGCGGCATTACCCCGCACGTACTTGTCAACTGATACTTGACAGGAGGATAAGACGAAAACTAGCCTTTCTAGGCTCCTCGTCAATGTTTTGTGAGCTGCTTCCATAATAGCCAGAAGAGCTGTCACTTCTCCCTCGAGCATCTTTCACCCCCAAGCCTAGGTAAGGTAGTCCTCTGCTCCCTCTGCTCCCCACGTCAGCCCACCCAGTAGCCAGCAAGATTTCATCGAGTGCGTCTGATTTATTCTTCACCCGCCGCCTCGTCATTCGAGCCTACCCGCTCCTCGGCAACACGTCGAGTTTCAGCCGCTATTTATCCCCCCCCCCCCTTCTCTCCGTATTTACCAGCCCGGCCCTCGAAAACGCGGCGGCGCGGACAAGGCTTACAGAGCGCGACACCGGCGCAGCAAGGCCAACCTCCTTCCGTGCGCGCGCGCCCTATTAAGCCGCCGCTTCACGCCTCGACGACGCTCACATCCGCGGGGAGTAATGCGCTTTCTGCCCTCCGTTCCGAAAAGAGTTCGGCGGTTCTGTAATTCAGACCTAGATTAGCAAATATTGTCCTTGACCCGAGAGAGGATTGCGTTTCAGAGTATGGTTGCATTTTCCATTGTGGTCCGCGTAGCATGTTGGCAGGCACACCCACCATGGGCTGACTCAGCCAGCCGTGGTCGCCATAGCCAACCCCAGATAGGCCCTTTCTTCTGTTAGAATCATCGCATTTGTCCAGGTTCTTTCACTTTGCTGATCGCTCGTATTTTTTGGCCGGCTCGTGATGCCGCCGCCTCTTCGATTCGTCATGGAACTCCAGATGGAAGCTTTGTGTCAGCTAGGCCAAGTAACAATGGCGAGCGTTTGCTGGGCTGTTTGACTCTGCAGAAAGGGCAAGAATCGCGTTTCTGCAGCTACTTGATGCGAGCGAATACCCCATCGCTAACGGAAGTTTCACAGTGCTGGATGTATGCTATTAGCAACGGCTCTTAGTCGCAGTATATTGGCATTCTTCCGTCCTCGGCACCTTTGCAAAATCTTTCAGCAGCCATGCGTCGGCTTACGCTCATGTCGTGGGCGTCCATGTCGCGCTCCATGATGTGGGCTTGGTCGAGAGAGAAGCGCCATACGCCATCGGGCATTTAGTACTTCATAGGTACACAACAAAATGTTCGTGCGAATCAGCTCTACTCATTGGATGAATCAACACATGTGTTTGCGGGCACTGCTTATCGCGCCAGTTGCGAATGCAGAGTAACAAACGCCGGCCAACACTTGCACTGATGAACCTCTAACTCGAGCTGCACACTTGAGGGATTAGTTTAATTCACCTAGTGTTTCTGGATTCTTCTTCTCCCTGAATTGCTCTCCTCGATGCCTTTCCTCTTTCCCTAATCAACCTCACCTCATCCTCTTGCACACTACCTTCTTGCACTCTTCTTCTCCTTCCTCATATAATCAAGCATCTTGCCCCTAAAGCCTGACTCCTCGTGCTGCGTCTGCTTCATCATCCGCTCGGAATCTGCAGCCATGAACGCTGTCGAGGTTGATCGTCCGAATTACAGGGCTTTAATAAAAGATATCTTCTTGCTTCCCGAACTCGCGGACAAAAACCTTATCACACCTTTTACAAATGACTTGCCAAAGTTGCTCATATGTGCTCTCGAATCGTCCGAGAGCCTGTTCCCAGAGGAGTGCAAAGGGCAACTGCGTCAGTGTCGCAATAGCATCAACAACTTTTTGGAAGCAAGGACCGGAACGAACCAAATCAACGAACAAGGTGTTTTCAAATTGCTTCAAAGCAAGTGTGCCGGTACGCCGTCCGTCCTTATTTTCTTGCCAATTGAAGCCGCTAATTACTTCACAGCTGCCATTCCTTTATACCTGCGACATCATAATGCTGGCATTATAGTTCGGTGGAGTCAACGCCAGCGCCGTGTTGAAGCATTCCAGCTATCACCAAAAGTGCAAGCTGTAGAATCAACAGTTGGAAGACTCACACGACAATTCCCTGAAATCAGTGTCGTTATTCAAGAAAACACGGCCGCTGATAAAGATTTTATTCAAGTCTTTGCTGAAGCTATGTCTGAAATAGACAAGGCAGAGGTTTCTGGATTGAAGCCCACCAGGCTCGTCAAGGGCAAAAAGTATGAAGTCCAATTCGACGCGACTCAGCCGGATCATCTTTTTGACGCAATCTTTGGCTTCCTTTTTACTGAGCAGTCCAGTGACAAAGAAGTTCCAGCCCACGCAAAAATCGTGAAGCACACTCGTGACTTCGTGTTGCACGTCGAAAACGAAACTACTGTAATTAGACGATCGCCAATCTGGCTTTTTCTCAAAGTTGTATTGCAGCAAGAACTTCGCCATTCAAAAGCCATGAGTGATTACACCCTATACAAACAGTTCATGGTGCTATTCTTTGCTTTGCTCCTCGACTCTGCATGCGACCGCAACCTCGACAGCCATACTGTCCACTGCATGCGCCGAAAGATCGGCTACCGAATGTGGAAATTAAAAAATGAGGCCGTTGGTCCGTGGATGAAGAATGTTCAGCACGCGTTAGCCAAGGCAAATGGTCTGCTAAATACACGTTGGGAGAAGATTGTGAAGCGTGACCAAAATTTTCAAGCCACCACATTGCCTCAGTTTCTTGCTGATGCCACCGATTGCACCGTCACGCACAGCGAGTTGGATGCCTTCTTGGCAAAAGTAAGCCAAACTCCCCCACAGACAAACAACCATGTGGCCGATCCCAGGTCGGACATCATAAGCTGGGGACCGGGCAAGCTTCCAAACATGAAACAGTTAGGTGATGAAAAACCCCCAACGGATATTTTCAACTTGATCATGGTAGAGACTTGGGTAGAGGACTATCTCTGGGACTTTGTCAGGTCGCAAGAAAAGGATGAATGCACATGCTCAGATATTCAATCTTTCGCCGTGGCATATTTCAAACGCGCACATATTGTCTATCAACATCTTCCCGATCACATGTCAGTCATGTACCTCACTCTGCTAGAGCTCTGGATTGCCAGCGACATGTCAGCTGTGGCGCGCAATCCTTCGCTACGAGAATACACGCCCTTTGGTGTTGAAGACATTTGCTGGGAGGCACTGATCTTGCAAAGAAAGCGGGATGTATTTCGACTGTCACAAGCAGAGGAGTACATCAGATGCCGTTCAGTCGAAAAGATGTGCATGATGGCAAATTATGGCACGGCTGATTGTTTCGCGTCTCGTTTTGCGCAGGCCAGTGCGCCGCATATGGCATTGAGGGCTACCATTGATAGCGACGAAGACAAGATTGCGGAGGAAAAGACCACTGAGCTCGAAAAATCAATAAGGAAGCAAAAGTGGCACCTTGAATCTCATAAAAAGATGCAGTGCGATCCCACCACCTGCTGCATAGGAACCGGGCAACTCCCCTGCGAGCGATGCCACCATCTGGTCCTGGCTCGTGAATTAACAATCACCCCTTACTTCAAGATTCTTCCAGATGATGAAGATGCTGCGAACGCGGTTGTTTTTGAACTGAAGCCCCCTGCTGATATATCTGCGTGGCGTGACTTTTGTCTTTTTCTTCATTTGAACGTCGCTGGCCACAGCAACTCTGGAGGCAATCCAGCTTCTTATAGCTACCTGCATAACTACAGAATGTTTCAGCCATATGCCGAGAAGAACGATTTGAACTCACATCCGAGAATCTGCGCGGCCTCTCTCCCTCCCAAGAAAGGCACCAACGACCCAATTCAGGTTCGACAGGACTTGAAGCTGTCAGAAATATGCGTACCTCACCCTATGAAATGGAGACTATTCGATTCCAACCAAGGCAAGTTCATCAAGAACATTAAGAAAGTACCTTTGATATCCGACACATGCTGTATTCAGCTAGATGAGGGTAACAAGATCCTGCAGGAGCTTTGTTGCTCGTCTGCGTCCGACACCGACGCGCCCTCAACAGCGAATGACTTAATTACGATGAGATTGGAGTATGAGAACACGATCGTGCTCAAACACAATGAGGAGCTTGGGTCACTATACCTTTGCCATTATGTGACATGGCCAAAGATCCTCCGGGAGCTACGCGGGACTTCTATTGACTGGACAGCTCCAGAGACTTTCTCGGTCATTTTGCAAGTCGCACTCGAGGCTGGCCCCAAGCAGGAAAGCGGCGAATCGAGGCAAAGGCATGCCCAGCTCCACGACGGTGCATTCGCAACAGAAGTTTTGGATGAGATCTTGAGAGTTCTAGATATCTACACAGCCAGCTTCTCCGGGCGCACAGCGCTCGCTGTGTTCTGCACTATCTCTATCAAGATTCTCTCTGATGCTCCCGATTCGTGCTATGCCAAAGCATACTATATTCTGAAGATCATTCGCAATACATGTTTTGAGTGGCTGAGAGACCGCAGGATGAACGTACTAGACGTGACGTCTGCTCTTCTTGCGACACAGCTGGACCTGGCCTTAATCTGTGTGTACACATTCAATCTGAGCAATAGGGCTTTGAAACACTTTCTCACGGGCACGGCTGATGACCACGCGGAGCAGTACGTCTTTGCCATCACCATCATCCAAGAAAGCAAAAGCAGACTCACTACTCAATTCCAGAAGTCGCTGTACTCTTCTTGGCTCCGAGTTGCTGTGAATGCAGCTCCCATACTGTGCGGACAAGTCAACAGAGAAGAGGCCGGCTCAATTGCCAATGGTCTTCATTTCAGTCTGGGACGGGCCACGGGGCTGCTACCAGACGAGAACTGCTTCAGTCACGTTTCCGGCCCTTGGATCAGGACTCGCACAGCACCTTACCCAGACATGGTCTCCAAAATCATCCATCTCAACACAATGACGGGTGAAATATTACTTGATGGATTCAGTCCAAGGCACCTCCCTGCGGATTTCCTCGCACACAAAGACTTTTATGCGCTTTTTGGGCGTATGAGCCCTGCTGTCACTCCAAGAAATCATCCGATATACCAATATCAGTTTCATCACGCCTTTAAAGGCTTCGTCATTGAAATTGGGCTAGAAAAGATCACTTCAGTGCAGGAAGCTGATGAAGTCGAATCTCTCTTGCATTTACGAGCGACAAAAGGAGACTTAGTCTATATACTAGTTCCACGTCAGATTCTGTCCAAGCCAAGCTTTCCATTTCCGAAGGAGTATCTGAACGGCTATTTCTATTGGCACCAAGTTACAGACTTTTCGTTCCACGTTGACCTTTATCCTTACCAGAGCCCATGGGACTGCGGCTCAATTGCCATGCAGCTACTGCACCAGCGTTCCGGTGGTTGGCTACTGAAGCAGCACGGGCGAGACCGTGTCGTTATGCCCGCCACGGTCACCCACTACGAGGAGTTGTCCAAGATATTTCAACATTTCAGGACCGAGAACGACTTCAGAGTAATCTTAGACCAGGAAAAGAAAACATTGGAGGTACGCCTAGGCACGCTTGGATTAAACTTCATTGTGGATCATGGATCAGCCGACATCCGCTCTGTCGAGTTTGATAACATGAGTATCGATCATGGATACTCACCACCGACATTGATTGGATTGCTACCAAAGCTCGTCTTATACAACCGGCATGATCATACTCAGCGTGTACTGGTCATTCTCGACGGTGAGGAGACAGTCTTGAAGGGTTCTGAACACGTCGACATTTATATTGGGATCAAAGAGGAAATAACGGTACACGTTTACACGATTGATGACTTTTTGAGACAGCTCAAAGGAAATCAGACGTGGAGAAGTAAAGCCTGGCTTGCATATCTGTCAGCACTAACCTCGCACCCTATGCCTGATCCTTTTACATCGAGAACAGGGCAGGAGACTGCGCTCGAAATTCTGACCTCCAGCGCGATTACGTCATTTGACGCACTCGAGGCCAGAGACCTTGTTTTGTTGAAAAAGATTGGCCAGCTTTCTCCAGGAATACAATTTCGCAAAAGGGGCGGTCTTAATATTCCAACAATTGAATGGAGCCCCAAACTCCACCCATCATCCCACCATGAAAAGTACTGGTTTGCAGTTGAGAAGATTCGAGACCGTGCAGATAGACAAAATATTTTCAGGAAGGACTCTACAAATCAGCAACGGAAAACTCCAGAAGCAGAAACGAGGTATCGGGAGTCACATGCCATACGGCTGGCTTGCCTCCGCACAGGGGAATATGACGGCCACACCACCGCTCACGATGCCGACTATTACTTTCGCATACCAGAAACAGAACCCAAGCGAAAGAAAGGCTCCATGGCGGCTGTTCCCTGGAAGTTTGACTATGGAAGCTCTTCAGGATTTCAGAGAGCATATTGCGCTGCATACGGTGCGAAATATCGCCAGCGCTTCAAGCCTGTTATACCGTCTCCGGGCAGTATCCTGGGACAGATGACAATCGCGGGCGCACTCAAGGGCGTGACAAAACACTATGATGCACAAAACTTTCGATATACACCCAGATGGGCAAGCATCGCAGAGTCAACACTGGTCGAAGACCTTTGTTCTGTTCACAATGCCCTCTCAAGCTCGATTAAGGATCGCAATCCATTCAGACTGCGGTTGTGGCTCAGCACCGTTGCGTCCGGCATGGAAGGGCCTGAAGCTAGCATTATAATGCCGATTCTGAGTGCAATGGTCATTGAGAATAAGTCGATCGGTTTCAAAATCCCGAGGACCAGCAACACCAACAACAGCCGCGGCACCGATTATCGCGCCGACCAAATTATAATGGTACTGAATGAGGAAAGACGCATGTATCAGTGCAAAACATCAATGAATGGAAAAAGTCTGCGAGACAGTGGAAGCCACGATAAAACTCAAGATGAACTCATATCCTCGACTGCAGAAGAGATTGCCAAGAACGGGCGTGTCGACCTCTTTCCCCTCCGCGCCTTTCTGGACGTTGGGCAAGCTGAAAAGTCGATTGGAGAACTGGTGGAGATTTGGAATCTCAACAAACGGTGGTACAAGTATGCCGAGCATCTCTGTGTGCTGGTTTCATCACTGGAAGTGGGCAATACGAAGCCCCCAATTGTGCTCCATGTCCTCCCAAAAGTAGACACGAGCAGTGCAACAAAACGCATGTCCGGGCATGTTACCGTTGAATCAATAATGAGCCAGAAACCGATGAAATTTGCGTCGTCAAATGAATGGAGAACAGAGTCTGTATTTCTATTGAAGTCTCTTGTTCAAAGGAGCGAGTGTATCATACAGCCTGCTCTTTCGTCCATGCCCACGAACCTATACGAGAAGGCTACCAAGCAGCATGAGAAGGTTTACATCAAAGATTTGGATGCCAGCATACAAGCTCTGAAGACCCATGACTCTACTAAGCAGGAAACACCGAAATATGACTCTATATATGCATTAGCAAAGGCATACAAAGGCAAGATCGAGGCAAGGTTACAATCTCGGCTGCAGGAGGCTGAAGCTGTTGTGACAAGGATCACTGGCCCCGATGCATCCCTTTCCAACGCAATGAGACATTCGGATATTCTCCCGCACATCTCCCTGACATGGCTTCTGCGTCGGATCTCGTTCAACAACAGGGCCGCCCTGTCCAGTCGTTGGTCAAGCTTGATCCGGCAGATCGCAGTGTTGTGTCGGGATCGTCAGCACATGCGCAGAATAATGAAGGCGTGCAGCACGAAATCAAATGTACTGGATGAGATGAAAACCATTGATAGATACACATACGATGACTCTTTATTTCCCGATGCAGTTCTTTTGGAAATTGAGCAAGACGTCTGCCTTCGCTCGAATCAGCTGGAAATCGCGCGGCAGATGAGAGATCCTCCCAGAGGGGAAAACGCAGTCATGCAGCTGAATATGGGAGAGGGGAAGTCTTCAGTCATTATTCCAATATTGAGCGCGTCCCTGGCGCAAGGCAAGACGCTCGTCCGGATCTTTGCCGGCAGACACCAGTCCAAGCAAATGCTGGACACCTTGATTACGGCTTTGAGCGGACTCATGGACCGACCTGTATTCTGCATGCCGTTTAACAGAGACTCGAAATTGAGTCCAAAGTCGATCATCAAGGTCAAAGAGTCTCTACTTGATTGCGTGAATAGCGGTGGTGTCCTTTTGCTACAGCCTGAGCATCACCTGTCTCTGCTGCTATCTACCTCTCTAAACGAGGAACCTGCCGCGACAAAGAACTTTGTGAGCCTATTGAAATATATAAAGACTACAAGTCGTGACATCATCGACGAATGCGATGAGCTCTTGTCGCCTACATATGAGCTTCTTTACACCATTGGCACCCCGGGCCCAGTCGACTTTGCGCCCGACAGGTGGCTCTTGATACAGGGCCTTCTTGAGCAAGTCAAGAATTACAGCAACCCTAAAAGCAACATAATTACAACTGGCCAGGTGCTGTACCAAACTAATGCAAAGCATCCCGACGCATTTCCGAGTTTCTGCTTTTTGACGCCCGCAAGTCTTTGCGTTGTGCTCACAGAGGTGGCCCGCAAATTTGTGAGTAAAGGTATTACAGGGTTTCCTGTTATTAGTCGGTATGAGGGCCGTAAGAAGAAGGCTATTTTCGAATACATTACAATGGCTGAGCCTCCCAAAAAGTCTGTCAAGGAAGTCGAAAAGCTCGGCGAGGTAGCCAAATCCGGTCTGGCATTGGTACGAGGATGCATCGCCGGCGACGTCTTGCGCGTCCCCCTTTTGCGAAAACGTTGGCGAGTAGACTTTGGCTGTGACTTTCGACGCACGCCCCCGACGCGCCTCGCTGTTCCTTTTTCTGCAAAAGACGTACCAAAGCCGCGCGCCGAGTTCAGCAACACGGACGTTGTGATTATCTTCACACAATTGTCCTACTACCACAGTGGGTTGCATGAACAGCATGTCCGAGATCTTATCGAGCACATGCTCACATCCGACGACGGCCATGATGTATATGGCCACTGGTTCGAGAAATCGAACTCGAGCATGCCAGTGCAGCTGCAGATACTCAAGGCGGTCAACTTACAAGATGACAAGCAATTCTACGAATCGTTCTACCCCAACATCAAATACTCTATCAAGGCCATTGATCACTTTCTGAGTCGGCTGGTGTTCCCGACGGAGCTTGGTGCTTTCAGCCAACACATGGCTGCCTCGGGGTGGGATCTGGCGGAAGTAAAGGCACATCCTACGACCGGCTTCAGCGGCACAACCGATCAGTGCGAACTGCTACCTTTGGATATGAAGCAGCTTAATCTGCCGACTCAGGCGCACACCAATGCTCTCGTGCTGAACAATATTCTTAGCACGGAGAATACGGTGCTTTCTGTGCATACAGAACTGGAGAAGAGGTCCTTTGACGGCAGCGACCTGATTGACCATGTCATCAAAGACGGTCAGATTCGCGTCATTCTTGATGTTGGCGCGCAAGTCATCAAGCTCAGCAACAGACAAGTGGCTGAAAGGTGGCTTCAGCAAACGCAAGACAGCACCATCAAAGCTGTGCTTTTTTGCGACGATTCGGATGCTCTGTCTGTGATAGACCGCAGCGGAACCGCACTTCCTCTCAAGGTATCTGTCTATGCAAACAAACTCGACGCATGTGCAGTCTTTTTAGACGAGGCACACACGCGAGGCACAGACTTGCGACTTCCGCTAAACTACAAAGCCGCTGTTACTCTCGGTCCCGGTCTTACTAAGGATCGTTTAGCTCAAGGTAAAGCATCCACTACTTTTTCATGTCTCTCTTCCCCGTTTCATTGCCCTTTTTGTGCTGACTTCTGACAGCTTGTATGCGCATGCGAAACCTTGGCAACGGCCAGACTTTGGTTTTCTACGTCAGCTTCGAGGTCGAGAACAGCATTCGAAGTTTGTTGCGCCTATCCGATGAGCAACCCTTGACAATAGACTACATCATTCAGTGGTCCATCTTGCAGACGCAGGCGAGCATCACACGGCAAATTCCGCACTGGGCCAAGCAAGGCCGTCGCCACGGAGAGCAAGCTGAGGCATGGAAGTCTGTATTTTCGATCAAACATCCCACTGCTGCAAAGTTTGAGGGAATACAGGAACTTTTCATTCGAAAGGGGATCAATAGCGTCTAGAAGAGCTACGCACCCCAATCAACGAAAGCTGCCATGCAAGGAGGCGTCCAGAACGTGTCGAACGCCAACTCGGATGCTGAAACAAGCTCGAGATTTGAAAAGGGAAATCCGCACCTTACGGATCGTCTCAAATCTAGGTGTCTGCAGTATGGCATCTCGAAATCATCGAGTGGCGACATTGACGAGACGTGCGAGCGCGAGGTGGCGCCCGAGGTTGAGGACGAAAAGCAATTATCCAAGCCCCCCAACCCGTTAGCTATGAACAGTTCCTACAACAAAGCCTTGGAGAAGTTCATTGAAACGGGTAAAATTGATGATGATCTTCCCAATCTGGAGTGGGCCTTTGATTCGCTCCGCCGCACCACGTTAGAGGACATGCTCAAGAAGCTCAAATTTCCTCGCAACCTGCGCGTGACAAGAGACTTTGCCCAGGCCGTCGTTACATTTGATGCTACGGACGCCTATCAGCATCATGTCGCATATGTATTGCACATCAAGCCTGTGCTCGTGCGGCATGACGGCCCGCCTGCGGTTGTCATCATCACTCAGTCCGATTTAGAGAATTACTGGTCCGCCATTGAGAAATCTAAAATGGTCGACTTGCATCTTTACAATGCCAAGGTCACGCCGGGAGCCGCTCACCGTGTAGGCTACATCTATCCCCTCAACATTGCATGCTCATACACGCATCCAACCACGACTCGGATCGCGCTGGACCTCTTTGCGGGACAGCTCTATTTTGGGTCCTACCACGAGTACATTGAGGTGTCGAGCTTTCTTGGCCTGGCCTACTTTGACGACGCAAAGGACATTGAAGTCGACCCGGACGGCTTCATTCCATCGCATGAGCGCCACAAGATTCCAGCCTGGCACCGCCACGCGAACCAGTACTGGGACACGTTTGACGTCAGCCCCGTGCCATTTCTGAAGCGATTCCTTGGCGTAGTACGCAGCCACGGCGCAGGCATCGAGCACACGCACATGGGCAGGATCCTCGACGGCGAGCGCCTCGGCAGCAAAGAGTTTCCTGATTACAAGGCTCGCGGGCCGGAAGATGTCGAGCCAGGACTCAAGACTGACACAGGAGCACGGATCGAGACCAAGACGCAGCGAGACCGTCGGATGCAGATGCAAGGAAAGCGAAGCAGAGAAGATGGGCAAGAGAGCAAGACAGAGCCAGCGCCCAAGCGGCCGCGATTGGCGGCGAGCAAGGCGGCCGAGGCGGCTATTTCTAGACGACAAGATGAGAATGTGCCCGAGGCTACGGCGGAGATGTCCAGAGTTGCAGCTGCAGAGGGTAAGGAGAGAGAGGAGATGCAGGAGAAAACAAGAGAGGCGGCGCAAAAGAAAATGGACAAGCGCAAGAGAGAAAGCAATGAATGAAGAGGATATCAATGCATGGGGAATTTTGAAATTTGGCTAATTTCTCAGGGGTGATGGTTATATTAATGCAGTTTGCTTGCTTGGGAGCACGGCGGCATCGAAGTTTGCTCAGAACAATCTCAGATATTTTTTTTCAAGATATTTTTTGCAATGAAATTCTCAAAATGACAACTAAAGGCACTCTCAATGCAGAAGCGAAGAGCATAAAATATCTAAACGAGCGGTCAGCAACAAATTTAGTCAGATTTGCCTGGGCCGCCACCAGAACTTGTTGAATCGTTTCATTTATTGCCCAACCAGTTTTCAACGCGGATTAATCACAATGTAGCGCTTGCGTTTCACCGATGCCTCAACCGGTGCTTCGAAATCGTCTAGTGCCTCAAAAATTCTCTGGCGCCTCGATGTCCCCCGGTGGCTCGAAATGCTCCGGGTCTGCAAGAGCAGACGATACGGCGGCTCCAGACAAGGCCGCCATGTGTAGACAGCGCCATTGAAGATTGATAAGCGGTGTCATGTTCATGGCTTCCGAATCATGCAGGTGCAGCTGTGTGGTGATTTGTGTGCCATTTTCGTGTCGATATGTCGTCTTGCCAGATGTAGGCTCACCTAGAACGCTGTTCTCCGCCATCGCGGCAAGGTTTTGCCGATTCAGCTCGAACTTGTCATTTCGGACTCTACTTTCTAATATTGAGAGAATGCAGGTTCAATGTGAGGCGATAATCACTGAGATTATCAGTACCGTCACCAGAAAAGTCGTCCACCTTGACACGCTATTTCAGCCCAAGACCATGCCAACTGGAGATTTTCGCTCACGGCCAGCATGTTCCACGCTTTATCGGGACTTTTCTTTCTGTAAAGAAGTTCATTAAAGTGTTCCACGTCTCCGAGATGGGCATGAAATCCGTTGGTGGATTTCCGCACTTGCAACTTCTTTTTTGCCATCGCTGTGCAAGGAAAATGGAATAATGCGATGAGCGTTCGGCCGTGGCCCCAGACTAGATACATCTCAGGTCTCTGTCAAGACAGACGTGCCTCTCGACTACATCGCGATGGATGTGGGTGGGTAATCGAGAAATGGCTTCGAAGTGCTCAACTCGTCGAAAAAGAAAAGAATGCGATGCAGATGTCTGAGCCGGATTCATCTTCTTCAGCGATGCTTTCGGCGACAACGAGACACTCGCCTTCAAAAACGGGAGACTCTTCTTTGAGAATAAGAGGTTCTTATCAAAGAACAGTAGGCTCTTATCGAAGAACAGGAGACTTTCAACATATCCGTCTCTTTTTGGCGTCGCAGCTTGCCACTCTGGTAAAAAAAAATGACATTGCTCTTCACATCTTGCCAGATCCTCTTCAAGCTGCGCGACCTCTCCATACCATATCTTACGTTTCGTAGGCTTCGTATACCCATCTACAGACAGAAAAGCATCCGGCATTCTCGTCATTTCGTAGCCCCTCTTTAGCATTCATTTTGCCCTGGTCGAAGTGCTGCTGAACAAGCTTCATAAACGCTAGGCGTTCATCGAGCTCGTCGTTGAAGACGATGCCAGCATGGACATCTTTGTTGGGTCGCTTGGGTTGGAAGTGTTATGTATAGGGTATTGTAAATTCAATTTTGGATGGGGGCCATGGCTGGGGTTGTCTACTGTTGAAGACACAATGTTATTTGAGCAATGTTATTTGAACCAAGGACAATGTGGTGAAAAGGGCCGAGGCAGGGCGTAAAAGTAGAGCTAGTCTCGAATATTTTTCTATTTCATTGTCATGAGGAGGAGGCTGGGTTGATGGCTGTCAAGAAGCACGATATCAAAGAAGAGTCCTGAATATTTTCCTTTTCCATTGTGATGATGAGGGAGGCTGAGTTGGTGGCTGTCAAGAAGCACGGCATAAAAGTAGAGATGGTCCTGAATATTCTCCATTTCCAAAGTGATGATGAGGAGGCTGAGTTGGTGGCGCTAAAGGCAAAGTCTAGGCTCTTCGGCAGGCAGAAAAAGGACAACACTTTGACTTGATATACAGTATATGCTGTTAGTATCGTTAACCAACTTCCTTCACCGCGCCCATCGCTCGATAAACTCATCCCGCTTCAAGCTGCCCCATCCCATCTTTTGACTCTCAAACCAGCCCAGCTTGTCCTTTGCCTTGGCCACTTCTTGCGCCAGCACGTCTATCGACTGCTCGATGCCCGGATCCGCCAGCGCCACCGTGCCAAACGCCGTATCGGCGAGGACGCTGTCCCAATGGAGCTGAACGGCGCGCTGGGCGTCGTCAAGGCGTTCCGCCGTCGCAGCTTCAAACTCGTCTTGTGCGCTGCGCGCCGCGACGCTGCTTTTACTGCGACGCTCGCGAACGAGGCGCGAGAGGGCGGTAATTTGTGATGTGGCGCCGCTGGTGTCGCCATAGGCGTCCATGGGCAAGGCAAGAGACTGCATGAGGCTGTCGAGGGCGGTGAGGTGAGGGGTGCCAGAGGAGCGGCGACGATGCGTCATGTCACGCGAATGGCGCTTGGTTCTTGTGGGTGGCTTGATCGGGGAGGGTGCTTCGATGGAGTTTGTTGGCTGAGGGTCCGGGGCAGGAACCTCGGCCGCCATTTCGTCTTTGGCGGTAGCAACGACGCGGTTGACAGCGGCGTGGTGAGCATTATATAGTTCTGTATGCGTATGAAGCGCATTGATGCGACTGAGAAGATAGTCGAAGCATTGGTTCATGTATGTGAGGGAGGAGGCTGTTTTCCGCAGGCTCTGGCCGCTGCGGGAGGCGATGGAGCGGAGTGCGGGCTCTAGATGCTGCTGCTCAACAGACATTTGCGCAACAGGCAGGATCTCCGAGTAGAGAGATTCGAGTTCTACCTGCAGTGCCTCGACCTCGTCGGGGTTGGCGCTGGTGTCTCGTGATTGCTGCGCTGTCGCGAGGGCAGTCAAGTACGTTGTGTCGAGACGTGTCCTGATTGTCTCGACTGTGATTTTGATCAACCTAGAAACCATGAGCAGATTGCTTCGTAAGATGAGAACTGTTTGGCCCACCGTAAACATGTCTCTCGCAACTTGTCTGTGGATTTGGCTTCCTCCGGGTCTGGCTCGCTCAACTCCCAGCCCAGCTTCTGGAGGCTCGTCAACAGGGCATCATCTGACTTGAGAACCACGTCGAGGGCCTGGTGCAACGAGGTCACGTTTGGATCGCTGTCGTGCTTGAGCTCGGCGATGCGAAACTCGAGGCCATGTGCAATCTCAGTAATCTACACCGAAAGCAGCACATGTCAGCGTAGTTTTTTTGAGGAATCAGTCGTCGGTGACACCGAGGCAAACTGTTTTCGTGGGGTATAGGGAGAATATCAGCCCATCATTACCTCTGAAGAAATTCGTACGCGCTCAGAGTCAGACTTGCGCTGCCGGGACGTCTCGAGCTCGCGCCGCTTGGCCACGGCGTCAGCACGATTCGCTACCAGACGCTGCCAGGCGTCCCGCTGGTGACGCAAGGTTTCAGCTTGCTTGTTAATGGACTCGGTTGAGAGCCTGAGGTCATCAATAGCGGCTCTGACGTCGTCTTGGCGCAAGGGGCGCATCTCAGACAGGTCATACAGCTCGGCGAGGCGGTCCACCTGACCGCTCTTATCGAGCGCATCGTAGCTAGAGATTCAGGGCGTCGTACGTTAGCGATTGTGATTTTAGCAGTGAAAAGCGAAGCAAAAAAATTCGTGGACCGCGACTAATATTCTCCGCTTTGGCAGGATCGTTGAATGACGTACAGTGACAGCTCGTCGACCGTAAGCAGGTTATCGGAGGTGAGGTTGGACGCGGCCCAGCGAGCCAGATCGGCGCCGTGGGGGTCATCGTAGAGGGCAGCACGAATCTCGTCAGGGCCGACGCTGAGGTTGTGCGAGGCGGCCACCTCGACCAGTAGCGACTCTGCCTCGAATCGGTCGTCCATTCCTGTTGTCTAGTCCTGACGTCTACAGCTGTTGGACGCGTTGGGCGTCGAATAAAGCGTCAAAGGGGACGTGCTGGTGGTGCACGGCGACTACTAGGGAGCGCCTCTGCTTCTGCTGTTCCTGAAAATAATTTCCGGCGGTTTTTCGGCACTTTGTTTTGCATAGGTAGGTATGCTTCTGTTGCCGCTGTTCCTGCAGATGGTGCGGCGGCGTCTGGCTGTCTCTGTCCTATGTTTGGACAGCAAGGCGCGCTCTCCTGCGCATCGACCCCTGGACTGCTGTTCAACACAGCACAGGTGCTTGGATGCAGGAACCAGGTACAAAGATGAGAGATGGTTTGCGCTGTACCTGTGAAAGTCTAGCGTAACAAGTGGTCGATGGGAGACGAAACATTCTGGCAAAATGCAAGGGGGAAACAGGTGGTAGGTAGTAGGACGAACGGCTTCGTCGTCCTGCTTTGGTGGATGGTGGGGCTTTTGGCCAGCAAGAGCCGGGCGACGGACAGAGGCAGGACGACAAAGATGTGAGAGGGCAATAATGGACATGTTATCAATTTAATCTTGCATTCGCATCCCCATTGATTTTTTCTTATTAAACGATTATGTTCTTCAGCCAACAAAGATGGATCTGCAAGGCATTAGCCCGGGCCAAACTTTTGCAGCGGGTTACCGATGCGGCTGGTAATAGAAGCATTGTTTGCTACCTAATCTACCCGACAACACATGCATGTTAATACCACTCTGAGCAGTCACTTAGTCGCACGAACGGGCCAAGGAATGCTGCATATTCTGTTGTGGAAATACGCATCTTTTCCCTTCCTTCATTCTAGAATCTAATTGACCGAAACTCGTAAGCCCTGTCATTGTGACGTCCCATATTCGACCATATGCCTTCACAGCATTGTGGTGCATCCCAGAAAAAGTATCTCATAAGTCTCGATCAAGTACAGTAGATATCGACGCGGATCGATCTATCCCCTCTACTAGCTTACCACTGAGATCCACAGACTGATACTAGACAAAATCAGCCATGCCGAGAGGTACAACTCGCCAACCCCCGAGAAGCTGGCAAACGTATTCGCAACCAAACAGGCAACAATAGCGATTCTTTGTCTTCCTCTGCCTCTACCCTCGCCGACGGATCCATGGCTCACCGACCTACTTCACTTGTTTCTTGCGACATCAGACCGGTCCGCTCTCGGCCCTTCCCCTCCATCATGGTGAAGAATTTAAATACTGCACGGCTTGATGCCAATTTTTCAGTCATGCTCTCGCCCTCCCTCTTATCTTTGCTCCTCCATCTTACCCTGAAACAAAAAGTACGCTCGTCCTTGCTTCTGCGCAAGTTCTCTACGTATTGACGTGTATGATACATTCATCCGACTGCCTCTCGGGTGTGTCAACGGCTCGTGTGCGACTTGAAACGCTTTCCAGCGGGCAACTGACAATTACTGGCATCGATAGAGTACAAGACAATTCTTTGTTGCCCTCAGTTAAGCCTTTTGCACTTTTCATTGTTCGAATTAGAGTTTGGTGTCTTGCTCAAAAAAAAAAAAAAAACGCCACCATCATGCGTTCCTGCCTACCCTCGCCTCGGCTGTTCGCTCGCCTACGTGAGCAAATCTGGCGAAACCAGCACGACAACTTGACATCTTCTTCTACCGATATGGAAGTTACAAAAAACTTCATAGTCAGAGACAGAAGACTCAAGATGTGGCATGGTTTCTGCGGCATCTTGTTGATTGCAGTCATCTACCTCACCAGTGACTTGCTCATCTGGGGGTTAAGTCGGGCTCTTGCACCAGCAAATGCCGAATTCCTCTCCTCCGTCTTAGGTATGCTACTTGTTTTCGTCGCTATGATGATTCTATACGCCATCATACCCAGCTTGGACGGGTTTTACGAAAAGCATCTCAAAGCCAAGGTATGATTCATCCATTTCTTCCCTTCTAATCGAGTCTAACGCCAGCTTAGGTCGACTTTATCAACCGGCATATGGGTGCAGCTTTTGCAATACCCATGGTAATGGTGGCAGGAGACTCCAAGATGCCCCTCAAGACCATTGCCTTGGTGATCGGGGTTTTCGGTAAGCCCTGCCGTTTTGTTTCTCTCACTTTCAAGCTGACATTGCGCAGTGGCGAATTCGCTCGTGGGATGGACTATCGTCTTTCTGGTAGCCAAATTGACACATTTCATCACCAAGAGGACTGTTCAATTACTTCGTCCGGCTGCCCGAACGGATGCCGGTTTTCGAATGGTTGAAAAGACCTCCAGCCGCAACATAGTCGCGCAGCAGCACTCTGATAGCTTCACGAGCAGCGATTACTGCGAAGCTGCTTCTCTGCGCCAGTCTCTAATTTGGTATTGGATTTGTGAATTATGGCCCGTCGCTCTCTCGCTGCTGGCCGGAATCACCGTTGGCTTGCCCATCGCCGTTGCTGTTGGGGATCCTCGAATTGCTGACGGCTGCGCCCTTTGGTTTTTTTGGATCGGTTCAGTCACTCTACAACGGGTTATGAAGCAACAAGCAAAGAATCACGAAAGAGCACCTAGAACTCTTGGAATTCTGGCCACGCTAGCCAACCCAGTCATGTTTACAATTCTCCTCATGATGGCCTACACCCGCGCAAAGGCATATTCCATGTCGATCAACATCTCCGAGGTCCTCTACAAGCTCAGTAGCGGACTCCAGCTATACACAGTGTGGTCTCTTGGCGCCGAACAGAGCCCTGAATCTGGGCATCATTGGTTTGGTGCCGGCGATGCTGCACTGTCCATGCTTGGCTGCGGCTTCGTCGTCTGGGGCTTCAAGCTCTTTGAGTGCCGCCGCCAGCTTTTCAGCGCTTCCGGCATCGTTACCATCTTTGTGAGCTTGGTTGTTGCCGTTGGTAATGTGTTCTTGGGCACTTACGCAGGATTGCTCATGGGCCTCGATCGACCAGAGGCCCTAGCCTGCGCAGCCCGAATGACGACGTTGGCTTTGGCCATCCCAGCCATGAAGAATGTCGGGGGTAATACAAGCCTCACCGTCGCGCTCATGATAACCAACGGCATCCTCGGCCAGCTTGTTTACCCTCAATCTCTCGACGGCACGAAGGCTGGCCACAACCAGCTGAAGCGCAAGACGTCGACGGATAGCTGCGAGTCCACCGAGACAGTCATGCTGAGCCCCGCCGTCTTGCCGGCAGATGAGGGCGACGACCAAGTGGACAGCACCGACACTGTTGCCGCGGGTATTGCCATTGGCATCAACGGCGCAGCCATGGGCGTGGCGTACCTGTACGAGCACAAGTCCCGCTCCGCCCCGTATGCTGCGCTCGCTATGACCACGTACAGCGTCGCGACAGTTATATTCATCGCGATTCAACCCTTTAAGGATGCGCTGCTGAGGTTGGAGTAACACGGGAGAGATATTCACGTGTGGGGGCCAACATGGAGCATTGGCGTAAAGGGCAGTCGGTGTACATATAATTTGATTTTGACAAAGGGAACATGGAGAAGGGATCCAGACAATGAGGGCCACGCTGCTGGCAAGCCCGACGCGCGAGGATACATGAGTATGCATGAGATTCAAAAGGAAGGAATTTGGATAGATCTGGTAGATGGAGGCATATATTGCAAATGATCAAACATGCACCAGTATTAACGTTGGTCACGGTGCTTGGTCGGGACATGGCTTGGACTGGACCAAAGCGCCACAGTTCATTGTCGTCGCATTCGTGGATTGGAGCTAGTCATTATGTAGGATTACTCGAGTCTGTGCTGGTTAGCCGAATGCCAAACTACCCGTAAACCAAATTACTCGTAAAAGAGCTTAGAATCAGCCTACCTTTCAATCAAGTGCAACCCGCTGGCCGTCTCGACAATAGAGCTCATCTCGCCGGGCTTGAGAGCAAACGAGGCATCCTCAAACTCCTTTTGCATCTCGCCGCGACCGAAGTAGCCGAGATCGCCGCGCTTGCGCGCCGAGGAGCAGTCCGACTCGGTCGGCGCTAGGTCGCCGAGGGTGACTGCGCCAGAACGAATCTTTTGCTCATGAGCTTTAATGATGTCCATGGCCTCGTCTTTGGAGCGGGTAATATCAGCCTGTATTTCGTTAATATACCAACGCGCTCTCTCCCGTGTGGACCGAGAAGGAGCAGAAGAGTGAAAAGACAAAAGAAGGGAAATGTAGCCGCACCTCTCTCCAGCTGCTGGGCCGCCTGCTGTCGCGGTGCTTGACGAGCAGGTGAGCAGCGCGAATCTTACCCTCCGGGACGCCCGGGACGGCGCCGGGCCGCTGACCGGCGCTGTGGTGGGTGGCCATATAGTGCTTGAGCTTGTCGCTGTCGGTGCCGGCGGGGGGCTCCCACCGCGACACCATGTCGGCGGCGTTGAAGTAGTAGGGCAGGCCCTTGGAGTTGGAGTGGCGCACTTCCCAGTTGGGGGGAAGACCGGTGTCAGCCTAGCAGCGCATCATAATTAGCAGGGGTGTCTTTGACCGTTTCTTTCTTGGCCGTTTTTCTCTCTCTTTGCAGAGAGTTTGAAATAAAGAAAGTGAGTGTGAGAGAGAGAGGGACTCGCGGTGGACGCGCGCCATGTCATTGAGGGGTTGGTGCGTACCATGATGAAGGGGTCGTGTGACGAGTGACGGAGACTTGAAAGCTGCAGAAGAAAAAAAATTGAGGCAATGGCAATTCCAATGGTACGTTAATGGATGAAATATAAGATCGAGACGATGAAGCAAAGGAAAAAGCGAGTCGTGACGGTTGAGAATCTGTTGGCGCAGAAGTCGAAGGAAGAGGAAAAGGCTATTTTTTTTCCCTTTGCGCGCGCGAGCTGAAATGACGTCTGTCAGCAACCGCAGTGGAAGAAGCAGAGCAAGGTTTCGCCAGAGGACGAGGGAGGGAAGGATTCAGGTGGTGGTTTACCCCACGTTTCCAGCGGCGGGGATTTGGCAGCTTGCTTTGGCAGACGCTCATTGGGTGGTTTTACGGAAAAAGGGCAGTGTCTTTGCTGGCCCAGCAACAACCTGTGGCAAAAAGGCCAGTGAGCATTCGAATGCGACAGGTTCCCGAGTGACGTAGAATTGTATCCTATAGTTTTTTTTCAGAGTATCGGTTATCCGCATGACGTCTTGCAGATGTAGACGCAACGCTGTTGCGGAACCGGCATTGTGCGTCGTGCATGGACTAATCGGCAGTTGGTGTGGCTAGCTCCTGTGGCTGGTGAACCTTCCCTTGCTCTTGCCAAAGTCGTCAACCCACTCAACCACTGTAGTCGCTCCAAGTCCCCTGATTTTCAGTACCCGCATCAGCGCATGTCCATTGGCTGCAGCTGAGTCACAGCGCTGCCACACTGAATCACCACAGAGTTCAAACGCCTTGTACGCCTTTCAGCCACTACACGTGTACCTAATAAGGTAGAGCAGCCCTCTCATAGGTAAATGGCTTCACATCGAACAACCAGAACCTCGACCCGGGCTTTCTTTTTGACATGAAATCAAGCACTGAATTCCATTTTCAAGAAAGACGCACCATTTTCTTTTCTATTTTCTTGCCATATCTTTCCGCCGCTTTGTTACACTATTTCGTCTAGCTTTTCTGCCCAAGTCTGCACTTGTAGACACAGCCGCTGACTCATTTCTGTGGCAAAACGCGGCGCAAAACCTACCCACCTTTGCGCGACCATTTCTCTACAGCCATTTCACGCTTCGAATATATTAAGCTCGCCATCTGCGAATTTTACCCTCCTGCGCTTTCCACTATTCATCAGCATCAAGGTAGTTTTCTCTCGAAATTCCAGCATATAGTTCCGACACAATGGCTACACCACAGTCCACGACGTCGTACCAAGGCGAGGCCGCCGGCGAGGGCAAGCAACTCGAGCAAATCACGTTTCGCTTCTGCTCCGAGTGCTCCAATATGCTGTACCCCAAGGAGGACGAGGAGGCGCACAAGCTGCAATTTACCTGCCGCACCTGCCAGTACACCGAGGAGGCGCGCTCTACGTGCGTCTTCCGCAACATTCTCAACAACTCGGCCGGCGAGACGGCCGGCGTCACCCAAGACGTCGGCGCAGACCCCACGGTTAGTGACTACAACCTCCAACTCTGTCTTCACTGCGGCGTGGCCATCTGCTGCAGCAGATGCGGCGCCGCGAGCCCCGACGTAAACGAGGTGGTGAAGCGCGCACGCGCTGCCAGCGATGGGGACGCGGATTACATGGAGGTGTTTGCTACGAATTTGGCCTGGACCGAGGCGGATCTTTTTGATGAGTTTGGAGACGAGACCACCATCGATTTTACGCATGGCTTCTGGGCCGACAACAATGTCGATCTGGGGCATGGTTCCCCTGCGGAAGGCACGGACTCGGCATCCGCAGGGAGCGAATTCTCCTCTGAGACGACAACCGGCTGACGCCAACCACCACACACACAAACGCCTTTTGCCGATTTACCTTGTTCGAATGATTTTCTGTTGGAACGTTTTGTCACTTCACTCTCCGGGTACTGCCCTGCTTTTTCTCACTGCACAGTTCACGCAAGCCTTCATTTTTTTTATGGAAATCGGCTGGCTAACTGGATTCAACCACGCTATAGCTTCCTCGCTCCAACAAGACATGCCCTCGTTGCAATCACGAGGAGGCCGTCTTTTTCCAGTCTCAGCAGCGAAGCGCCGAGACTGGCATGGTAAGCGAACGCTCCCCGTCATGGCTTTTGCATCTTGATGGAGATTTCTGGTGTTGACACTGTCGAAAAGAAACTGTTCTACGTCTGCTGCCTTTGCGGCCACATTTACACTTAGCAGTGTCCTTTTGCCTTGATATACGATTCTTTGCGCGAGATACCCAGAAAAGAAGACAGCGGAAAAGGCCGTGGTGAGATGAAAAGTAAGCTTGGGGGTTTGTTATTATGATATTTGACAGTTGTCGGAGTTGTCGGAGTTTTGGTATTTTGGTATTTTGGTATTTTTGGGAAAGAAACTCTGTAGGCAAGATAGTTGCATTGACCGTCGCTTAATCTGGAATCATGATACATGTTATATGAACATAGTACGTTAATTGTTTTATTTTCTCGTGCTTTTGGGCACTCGTCGTAGACACATATCACGTTTGAAGTTGCATTCACACTGTAGAAATAAGAGTAGAGTAAAATCATGATTGCCGAGTCTGGCCAGTCACAGCCAGCCATCTTCTTCTAAACGCCGCGCAGAAATGCTCATGTGTAATTGTACAGTATTTTGATCCCAATGTTCTACAATCGATCATTCATCCCCTTTCCCTCGAGGTGCATCACGCCTGCATCGGGGCCATGGAGAGAATCTTGCTCCACTTCTTGCGCTTGAGCTCTGCGCCGACGACGCCGTTGATGCGGGAGCCGACGGGGTCACCGGCCTTGTTGAGCAGGACGCAGGCGTTATCGGCGAAGCGGACGACGGAGCCGTCGCGGCGCTGGGTCGGGTACTTGGTGCGGACGACAACGGCGTGGCGCATATCGCCGCGCTTGACCTTGGCGGCGTTGGAGACGCCCGACATGCCCGACGAGGCGGCGGCGCGGTGCTCCTGGACGACGACGACGATGCGGTCACCTGTGAGTGTTAGCTGGGGTGTTGTGGCATGGCGAGGTAGTTGTGTTGAATGGGAAGGATTGGCTGGCGAGATTTCGTGCGTACCGATGCGGGCGTGGCGCTTCTGGCCGACAACGAGGGCGCATTCGACGAGGGCGGCGCCCGAGTTGTCGATGCAGTTGAGAATTGTCTGTTGTCGTATCAGAAACTGCCCCTAGGAGGATTGGGGTTTGATTGGACTGTAAGCTTACCTTTAATTGAATCATGCTCGGCTCTGTGTGTCAGTCCGGGAGATCGGTTGAGGCGGTTCCTACGAGCTCCTAATCGAAAGCTCGGTCGCGATTTTTTTTGGCTTAGTTTTTCCGCTGTTCGTTGGCGGAGGATCACGTGCGACGTTCGAATCGTGGGGGAAAAGGGTGATGTGGTCTAACACGGGCGAGGCTGACTTCCTATACCATCATTGTTGGTTTCCTTGACCTCTTTTTTTTCAAAAGGAAAAAAATGAGCATAAGGAAGGTGAAACAAAGGATTTGAAGCTCGCAAGCCATTATCTGTTCTTGTTTTCGTCTGAACTGTTGTACCGTCTTCTTGACGACTTTGCTCGAATGTGCCCGCCTCTGCTGTCGTTATCCATGGACCGCTTTTTTACAGATTAGAGAGATTCATATTATGTCAATGCGACGGGAGACATGCTTTTCTTTTCCTGTACACATTTGCATACGTGATTTTGAGTGACTACTCTTTTTGGTGTAAAGTCTGTCATGTTTGTGATGCATTCGTCTGGTGCCATGCCTTGGTACTACGAGGTGCCCGGCTGTCGCCCAATAAGCTCGACATTGCCATTTTCACTCGCGAATGAGACGTCGAGGATTCAACATTCTACGAAATTCAAGCGATACATAAAAAGTCACACATTGGAAGGGGAAAAAAAGAAAATATGGGAGACATGTGTACCCATTCCCCCAACTGCGCCATTGCTTTGTGCTTGGCTGAATTAATCAAAGTGCACGCCACCACATAGGAAATGAATTCCAATAAAAAAGGACAATTGAGGCGCTTGTGTCGCCTTGAATTTCGATAGCCAAATTCACGGTCACGAAATCTATCCGTACCGACTTTCGCAAAGCGCGTCCAAGCCAAAGAGTTTCCAGCCACTCTATTAATTCGCTGCGCCACCAGCAAACGCCTTCCATGTATAACGACCCCGAATCTGCTTGCTGAAGGTACGGATAAATGGAGTTGAGGTTTTTGAATCAGTGGCAACGGTGCACAATTGTACATGTCGACGTTGTTTAATTAGAGAATCAAGAAAACCACCTACATATTTCGTGATACGATTGTCAGATCTTTCCCCCACGCAATTAACGTGGTCGCTGTGCCAGCGGGTTGACCAGTGCGCGACTGCGGGTCTCATCCAGCTGGTCAATGACACAAACTCACCAGCTTCCCACTTTGACCTCCCTTCCTCCCTGCTGTTGCCTCTGCTCCATGACTCTCGCGGCACCTTCTTTCCTTTTCACTGTCACACCTCGCTACGTCGCACCCGCCAGCGATCCCCTCGTACAACCACACCTTGAATAAAGCGCTTGTATAAATTCCCATTGCAATTTCCTCTTCTGCAGTCTTTTGGTTCCATTGTCTCGACCACAACCAGACGCACCTCTCGCTTCTTGTTTGTAGCCAAAGGATTCTGAACGCTCGAATTGGCCACAATTCACGACACCTGGCTTTTCCATCTTTCTCTTTCCAACCAGCCTCTGCATGCATGCTTGCGACTTTTAACACAAACCGCCCACGCACACTGAGCCTGCCGGCAAGCCGACATTCTCTGAGCGGATATGCCTCCTTTAAAGGTCACCGCCAAACGCCACGTGCTGACCCTGGCGCAACTATCTGCGTACGATGATATCCTAACAGACGCCCTCGTCGACCATGTATGTTGTATTGCCAGCTGACAACCGCAACCACTGACCTTTCAGGTGTTCTACTGGACCACGATTCCCAAGAATCGGCCCTCGTACCACCCTTCGCGCGGCGTCGTAGAAGACGCAATTGCCAGGATTCTACAAGAAGAGGTTGTCTTGAACAAGAACCCCGCCGCCGCAGAGGCAAAGCTCTTGGCCACCGACGGACTGCGCAGATTCTCCGCCGGCCTCAAAACGGACAAGGAGAGGGAGGACTTTCGCCGCCATCTACGACGCTACATCAACATTTACCTCCCCGACTGCCCATGGGAGGTGAATTCCACAAATCGATACACTATTGTCACCCACGAAGCCAGCATTACCGCACGAAGACCCATTCGCCGCAACGAGAGCATCAAGTATCTCTCTGGCATGAAGGTTCACATTACACCCGAGGAAGAAGAGTTGATCTCCAATCGCAAAAAAGACTTCAGTATCGTGGTCAGCTCCCGGAGCAAGTCCACAAGCCTCTTCATGGGTCCCGCGCGATTCGCCAACCACGACTGCGATGCAAACGCCGCCCTCATTACCACGAGTCATACTGGCATTGAAATTGTTGCTGTACGTAATATTGCGGTTGGTGAGGAAATCACAGTCACCTACGGTGATAATTACTTTGGAGAAGATAACTGCGAATGCCTCTGCAAAACATGCGAGGACGGGTTTCGAAACGGCTGGAAGGACGCCGAAGGCAAGCCACAAGTCAAGACGATGGACGAGGAGGTCAAGACGGAAACATATGTGCTTCGCAGACGACGGCGTGATGATAGCATCTGTGTTTCCTCACGCACGCCCTCTGTAACCCCAGTCATGCGCCCAAAGATTCGTAAGACTCGGACTACTTCGAGACTGCGGGTCGACGACGCATTAGCATCGCCAGCACCTTCACCCGCACCGGAGTTGACACCACGGACGGGTAAACGCACTTTTGATGCCATGGCTACGCCTCCCGTCACGCCATCCAAGAAGCCGAAGCAAATTGTTGAGCTCGTCGACGCTGCACGCGATGCCTCGCGCGGTAGCTCGGTTAGCGACAGCATTAACTCAAGCCAGGACGGTCCTCTCGAAACCGACGTCTCATCGCCAGAGCCCACG
Source organism: Beauveria bassiana ARSEF 2860 (assembly GCF_000280675.1). Classification (NCBI taxonomy): domain Eukaryota; kingdom Fungi; phylum Ascomycota; class Sordariomycetes; order Hypocreales; family Cordycipitaceae; genus Beauveria; species Beauveria bassiana. The sequence continues at coordinate 211,301 of NW_007930869.1, forward strand.
CCTGAAAATATTAGCTCAGTAGCCGACATCCCTTCGCCAGAACCCTCACAAGGAGCTCCATCTCCGCAAAAGGCGGACCCTGATGATACATGTATCTCTGTCGTTGTCCTACCCAGTGTGGACGATGCTCTAGAAAGCATTACAGTAAGCATTGAGCCTGTGGACGATGCAGACAAGGCAGTCGTGGGAGTCACTTCGAAGCGCAAGTACCAACGCAAGGTGTACCGGGAGCAAACGCCACCTGCAAGAACAAGAACGCCTGGTGACTATGTGCTCACACCACTTTTGCTTTCGGAGCCTGCAATGGCCTGGGTTCAATGCGGCATGTGTAGCACACCATTTGTGCAGCAAAACGCCTATTTCACGCGCGCATCTTGCCCACGTTGCGAGAGACACTCCAAAGTGTATGGCTACATGTGGCCAAAGACGGACAAGGAGGGCTCTTGGGACAAGGAAGAGCGCGTGCTAGACCATCGGACAGTTCACCGATTCCTGGATTCGTATGAGGAGAAGCGAGCCCGCGGGCGCAAAGCCGGACCCCCGCCACAGGAGGTGGAAGAAGAGGTGGAGTCGCGCGGCCGTAGTCTGAAGCGCAAGTCGGTGACCAAGCCGGCGGTAAAGGCCAAGACTGGGTCGAGAGCAGACAGTGGTATTCGGCGAAGTGGCCGCGCTCGGACAGTGAGCAGGAAGCTAGTTGGCGAATGCTAAAAGGAAGCTAGCTGGTGACTGGTAGGCTAACGGGGTGAGCAGACGGCAGGCAAATCGGAGCGAGGCACGACGAGGAGGATAAAGAGTAAAGGTGACGAGTTTTGGTTCTAATATGTACAGCGAGCGGATGAAGTTGAGCTTAGCAATGGCTACCATGTAAATATAGCATTTGAGTACTGTAAGGTGAATGAAGTTGTGAAATGACAAATGTCTTATGATGTGTGAATATTTGCCGCCTGTGAATGCTAACCATGTTTGCATGTCATGGGTGCGAATGAAGTATACGAACACGAGTTGGCTAGATTACAAATACAGAGCTGTCGAAGGGCGAGGTCACTTGTAATTTGGCGATTTTGAATTGATTTTAACTCACCACGACGCAGATGTCTGCGGAAGATGTGTATCCGGATCGGCCCACCATCTCGACGCTGACCCTACGTCGATCATGGCTATTGTTGGTGCGTGTATATATCTACAATGTATCTTGCAAGATGTAGATGAGTCGATTTGTCCATGTTTTTTCTTCTTGCTTTTTTGCTTTCTTGTCTGCCTCCCCCGTGTTGATTCTGGCACGTATCTTGCAATGGGTATCGTCCGACACTGACAAGCACGCATCTGCACACCCATCTCTACGCCAGCCATCAACCCCAACCCCAACTACGACGACGACGATGACGACGAATACCCCGACGACGGCGGCACCACAGCATGGATCGTCGTCCTGGGTGCCTGGTGCGCGCGCCATGCTGCCCTTCCATGGGCCTCCTCCTCAACACGCTCACGGCGGTCGAGGCTCATCTCGCCTCATCTCTCGAGCTGCGTGGCGGCGTGCCGCGTACCCGGTCAGCGTCGATATTCAGCTGCTACGCCTTTTTTTGTTTTCTGTACTTTTTGCGGCGCGCAGGTTGGGCCAGTCTTTGAACGCGCATGACGTGCGAGTGCTGCTTGTGACGGGCGCGGTGGGCATGGTGGCGGCGCTGGTTGGTCTGAGCTTTTCCACGGACGAGTCCTTTTTTTCGTTTTTTTTCTTTTCTGGCTGTGTCGACCAAAGGTCAATATTGAAAAGAGTTACGAAGAGAATGATGACGGTGGTGTCTCTCTTGGCGTGCTGGGCGGAGCATCGGCATCGTTGCTGTTTAATCCGAGCGTCGCGGTAACAGGACACTGGCTTGACAAGCGCGGCGCGCTGGCAACGGGCGTGGCCTGCACGGCGGGCGGCATTGGCGACGTCGTATTCCCGGTTCTTCCTCTACCTCTCGCCGACGCTGGGGCTCGCCTGGTCGATCCGCGTTACTGCGCTGCGGTGAGCGGTGGTGCTGGCGGTGGCGTGCGTGACGCTGCGGAAACAGCGGCAACCAGGCATCAAGACCTCCGGCAGCAGCGGCGGCGTGGGTGGTGGTGGGGGCAGATAGATGTGCAGGAGGTTTTGATAAGATGAGGATGAAGTGGTGATGGGAGAGATGTGAGATGAAGGGATACATGTGGGAATGGAGGTAGCAAAGCAGATAGACGCCAAATTAGGCCAGATTCAGACATGGTTCAGCGTATAAACCGGACCGGGTTTCCCTCAGGTCCTGCGCAGACTCGCATATGGAATAGATCATACTTTATCAAGCTGCTCCAGTTTCCCTAATGTCTTGCAAAATCCCACTTGCTAACTTGTAATGTCTTTTCCAACATTTTCCAGTAATCAATGCACAGGCATGCCTGTCATTCGGGAATACACCGCTCGCAAATTTGGACTTCACCTTGTCATCCCACCCTTCTCATCCCGCGATAATATCTGAAAAGGCCTCCTCCTGCTGGACAATTAAGTGGATTGTTGAGCCCAGGGCAAATAGATCAGTCTCCCAATTCGCCTCAAATTCGTGTTCCCGCGGGGGCAAGAAGCATCTGCACGGCTTACCGACTAGAGTGGGCCAGTAGAACCTCGCCGTTCTCCGCAGGATGACAGCCTTGAAAGTCGGCCAGCTTGGCGTCGGGGTTTTCGTCGAGCATAATGTTGGTAGGGTTGATGTTGCAGTGAATCACCCTCTTGGAATGGACGTGCACAACTGCTTTCGGCTACCTCTCTGCACCAGGTTATCCGCTGCTGGAGCAACAGTGGCATGCTTTGATTCAAGCAACAAGTCCAAGATTGGCCCATTTGTCGCATATTCGAGATACAGGCCACCATCAGTAAGGCCTTGTTGCGCAATGCTCCGATCATGGCGGCCAACTTCCGTCGAGTCGTCGACTTGACCGATGTAAGAGCTACTTCCAGAAGCTAAAACGTGGCGGATGCCATACCGAAGGTAATGGTGGTACTCAACCACCTCAAGCTCTGGCCTGGTAGAAGACATATTTGTAGTCGCCTTGGGCAGTTGGGAAAGTGTCATGGCCGTATGATGCTGTCGATGAGAGCGCATCAATCATTTCCCGAATAATCCGTACTTGGGATTTCTTCAAGCCCTGCGTAGAGTCGAATCTGGAATTACCATATCTGGGTTCCCATTTACTCGCACTTGTGCCAGTTGGGTAGGTGCATGCATATTCGTGTGGCTCCAAATAAGCTCTTTAGACGGCACTGCATGCTATAGATCAGGATGCCAGGCGACCAGCGACCCTCGTCCCAGAAACCAAACGTTGACCAGCTCCATTGATAAATTGACAGAGAAAGATGAGGGATGAGGAATCTGAACAATGTATCAAGAGGCTCAAGTTCTGGAACTGAATCTCATTGCTGAAATTTAGCAGATAATCTAAACTTCGCAAAGCGTCAGACCGCATGGCAATTGGGATGCGCTGTTGGCTTGATCCAGCTGAAGCTTCTTCTTAGATAGAGCAGCAATGTTCGCCATCTGAAGAGTAACGATGCGCCTTGTGAAGAAGCACACGCCAAATTTGCTAATCTCCTCCACTGACGCGTCACTTCACAGACATAAGAACGGCGTCCTATACTATAGCAAACTACCTATGGTTTCGTATCGGGACAGACACTCAAATCCGCATGGGTCGAGTTGGACGTCGAGTGCAGACCGCGTTTTGCCAGGATACCTTCTTTTATCTATGTCAACTATATAATATATATAGTAGAGGTTGAATTCGACCGATATAATATAATAAGTTATTTTATCTTCCAATATTTATAATAAATTATGATTTTTAACTAGTAGTTAACGTTAGAGCTTTAGCAAATTACAGTAACATAATATAGTAAAATTATATCCTGCTGATAATCGGCCGAGCTTAAACTCTAGTAGAGAACTCCATACAACGACTATCGCCACTATTCCATCTATATCTCACTGATTATTTACTGAAAGCATCTCTATCTGCCTAATACTGCTTATCGAGACATGAATAGATATCTTTGCTTATCCTATTACAATAATCAGACATATCATGTGCTGATTGTTATACGAGTAGTCTTGTCGAGTTGAAAATAGAGTCATCCATTATATGAGTGTAGCTAACTCAAGATTCAGCCCCTCGAATCCAGACAGACCTAGACCGACAGACCAAACGGGCCGATCCAGGTCTGTAGACTAATCGGTCTATTAGCCACACTAACCCGACCCCTCTACCTTAGCTAAATATTTCCAACGCGAAAATGGTTTCATTGATAAGAGAGATACTCGAAATATAGCATGACTCTATAACCCTGATAGCTAGCGCGTTTGATCGGTGAAGAATAGTATGGCCTGATGATTTCAGATTATTCTTTATGCGATAATCACCTGCATAAGCACAGCTCATCTAATTCAATGCGGGCAGTACTGCATAGTATAATGTGTAGGGATCGTTCATAATGTTCATAGCGATACGCTGCTTATTCTTACTCTTGGCCCGGGAAGGCTCCAACCCGTCCGGCGTATTATAGGCCTGATTCGTGGCCTGGAAGCACTGGCTTCCATTTCTAACTCATTCAAGGCTATAGATTCAATAAATAGTGCCTTGCCTATAAGTACCTAGTCAGTGCTTTTAGCCACCTTTTGATCTTTAATGTGAGTTTAGATTTTAGTTGGATATGCTGGTTTTTGTTTGATAATTACGCCCAACAGGCTGGCTATACATTCCGAGTCATCTTGCCAAACTATATCAGTGTAGCAGTTGGTATAACTATGTCTTTCATCCTTTGAAACGTCACGCAACAATAGAACCCGTGTAACCGGAACAGTATTCTCTTGAGTGGATACAAAAAAACCCAAGATGGCATTCGCCTTCTGTTTTACGATCCTTGGACAGTAAAACGCTCATCTATAGATTGACATGGCGTGTCTTGAACTCTATGGTCTCGTTAAAGGCCAGAGCATTATAATAGTATACATTCATATTAGCATTACCCCTTTATTCAACCTTCTCAAGTCATTCAGTAGACCACGTTATATTGAATGGCCTCGCCAGGCAATGCGGATAAATCCACAGTCCCGCAATCAGATCATTTTTAATCTAGGGCACATGTGCCGCACTGGTTATTAGATTGGTGGAACTCTATCGTAGCCACACATCATATTGCCATAGTTTGAGCGTGTAAAGTCAGTCTGTGCGATTTGTGGCTTTCTTTGGAGCTCGCAGGGTTAACTAACGCGCTGGCTGAGACCCTCGAGAGCGCGCGGAGCGCCGCCGCCGATAAGTGGACAGCGTAAATTTTTTCGTTTTTTTTTTTTTTTGACCTTGGTGCTTGCTTCCCCGACTCAGATGGAGGGCCTCTCAGGGACGCAGGTGCCGATGCAGCCCTCGTAGTAGACGCCTTGGAAGTATCGCTCGCAGTTGGGCGGCGCGGTACATGTGAAAAGTGCCGGGCATTCTTGAGTATTAGATCCTGTACCGCAGCGCATGGTACTGGGATCCTGATCGACGTGCGAATGAGGATGTTTGTTAAGAGGAAATTGCTTCGGCGCGCCCTGGGCCGCTATGTAGAGGGCGTAGAGCACCATGAAAGTTTTCACGAGCATCTTAACAAGTGTAGAAGAAAGTAACAATAAAAAAGCGACGAGTGAAAAGATACGATTTGTAGAGAAATCCTCTAGCCACATGTCTCTACTTATGTTGTTGTCAGCGAGCGGCTTGCGTGGTCTTAACCAGACTTTCTACTAATACGCGTATGATTTAGTCAACTCAAATTATAATTTTATAATAAGCATATATATATATTACAAGGCCATCGGTATACAGTTATGCCGGAGGCAAAATAGATGGGAGGCTGCTAGAATCGGATATTTGGTTGCTGAAACTGGTACTGGGCAAAATCGGCTGAGTACGTTGCCGACCTCAACCGGGGTAGATTAGACCGAAAGTCCTAGCCAGGCGGTTACACCCCCTTCTGGCGGTTACACCCCCTTGACCCCTAAGGTATGGCGGCGTTCAAGGGCGCGCAATACAGATTTATGAGAAGCTCACCACCATGTTAAAAGGGTAGAGGTAGAGTGCTTATTCTACATCAACCCTATGACTCGCAGATGTTTGATTGGCTAGCCGCCTTATCCTCTCTACTCGCTGGCACCTTCTGTGGAGTATCGCGGTATCCCAGCGTTTCGTGTCCCAGATCTATGTCAATGCCGAGTGGGTTCGGATGTACAAGCCGTGTGATCGAACATGCTCATATATTGCCTCAAATGCCGCTTCAGGTCTTGTAGTGGTCTTCGTATGCTTTGGCTACTCAATGCGTACCGGAGAAAACTTGGGAAGGTTAGTCTAGGCAGAGCCTCCTACTTGCATAAATAGTGTGTCCTTTCTGAAGTTATTAGATCTAAATAGTAAGCTGTCCGATAAGAATAGGGAGGCGAAGTATACTTACACAAATAAAGAATTCATGATGACAACGGAGACTAAGTCGAACCAGGCCATGCTGTTTACTGCGTTGAGCGACAGTCGAATCTTTAGGTCGACTCTTCTTGAACAATCCGGACCCTTATCTGAGACAAAGGGCTCTGCGGTCCGTGTAGTTGCTAGTAGCGACTAGGAGCGCGGACATCTCCTAGCGCTTGGTTTGCCTTGTAGCTACTAACCCTTGTCGTAACTAAAGTCCTTAACCATTGATCCTAACTATCTCTATGTTCCTAGTGGTAGCTATTTTGTTCCCTGACTACCCACGACAAGGAGCCAAGCCAATCGTAATCGTGAACCAACACCTCGCCACGAGGCTCGACCATCAGTCTCTGCGCGGCTCCTCTCTGCAACCTCTTTTGCGACCTGAATAGCGGTGCACCTATTCCCCCCGGCGGTATCGTAAAGCTAGTTTCGTTTGCCGGAAGCAATGAGAGCACGCAAAATGGGGACAAGGCTGAGTGAAAGAGAGATGCAGTAACTCGCCCACCGGTTGGCTGCTTCGCGGAAACACCGTTGTAACTGCTGCACCACTTTTCCTCTACACGACTATATAACCAAAAAAAAAAAAGGGTGAAAAGAAATTAAATGCACGTCTAAAAGCAGATAACCTGATAAGCGTCGACCCTTTTCCCATGTTTCCTATTAGTTGGCTGAGTCTGATATAACTTGCCGACAAGTACACGTTCCATTTTAACGGAGACGCCTGATTCACTCCCTTGTCTGCTATTGACTGTTCATTTTCTATTGTATTTTTTTCCTTTCTATTCATTCCTTTCATTAAATCTTTGTCTAGTGTATGAAAAGAATCGTTTCTCCTCCATTCGTTACTTCTATATGCTCAACTTGCGATTCTCCTGATAGCCTCAACTTGGCTCGACAATAACAATACGCACACGTCCACGCACATATTTAACTCGCATATTCTTCCTCGCCATTTAATCCACAATGCGGCTAAGCAATACCGTGCTGGTGCAAGTGCTGTCTTCTTGTCTGAGCACGGGTCTGTTCTTATGGCTCTGCCTCAGCCTCGGCTACGACTACGTGCCCTACGCACGCATGCCCTCGACTAAGGCCGTCGAAAACCAAGAAGTCGTCGAAAACCAAGAAGCCGTCCACAACCAACAGCAGCCTATTATCAACACAACGCCCGAACACAACCCCAACACAACGCCCGAGCACATCCCCAACACAGCCCACTACGTCTATATCCTCGCCAACGTGTCAGCCGACTTCTCCTTTGCCTTCTCTGAGGTGCTCTCTATCTACGCCGCCTCGCGTTACTGGCAGCCCGACGTCATCTACCTGCACACTAACGCACCGGCCGAGGCCCTTGAGCGCGCGCGAAGCGGCGCCGCCGGCAAGTGGACGTGGCTGTTATTCCAGGTGCCGCGCCTGCATATCGTCGCCGTCACAGTCCCGACTCACGCGGCCAACGGCAAGGAAATTAGCCTGATAGAGCATAAGTCAGACTTTGTGCGCGTGCAGGCCTTACGCGACTATGGTGGCGTTTACCTTGACTTTGACGTGCATCCGCTGCGTGATATCCGTGTCCTCCGCGAGAGCGGCTTCCACGCCGTCGCCGGACGCCAGCAGGGCGAGAATGGCGAGGTCAACTCAGGCGTCTTCATGAACAAGCCGCACAGTAGCATGATTGAGCTGTGGAGCGAGGGTATGCACAGCGCCTTCACCGGCGATTGGTCTACCCATAGCAACGGCGCCCTGACCGTCGTCTGCGAGCGCCTCGTCGCCTCGCCTCCTGACGTGCTCATTATGGAGCGTAACGCCTTTGCCCCCGGCAGCTGGATGCGCGACGACACGATCCGCCTGCTTGAGGTCCACGACGACGAGACGTCCAGCCTTGATATGTTGACGCCCGACGGCCACCTGCCCGAGTTTAACGAGGAGCGCACCCGATGGTCCGCCCCTGAGAAGAAGCCGGAGTGGGCGGACGACTGGTCCAGGACGTATATGCTACACGCCTTTAACCACAACCAGGGCGACTTTGAGATTCCCGGCTTTAGCCATATCACGCCTCGCTACATCCTCGAGCGCCGCAGCAACATGGCCCGCGCTGTGTATCCGGTGGCCAGGGACCTATTCGAGCAGGGCCTGATAAATATTGACGATCCTTATAAATTCTAGGTCGAGACCATGTAAAATAGAGGAATAAAGTCTTATGAACGGAATGTATTATTAGATGAACTTATAGAATATAGAAGTCGGTTTATTAGCTAGAGTAGTCTTAAAAGTATCATTTTTAATATCTCCTAGTATTTATTCTATTTATCAATATATAAGAATATCTAGATACTAAGGTAAGAAACGTGTTTGTACCAGAGAAGACGATCCTGGGGTAGTAATACGCGTATTAGTCGGCTTAGCCACCTTCTCCACAGGCGGCTGTTTATACGCGTGTCTGTTACGCATCGCTCCCAAGAATACTTTTCTGGTTCTTTAGACGACATGAAGTAGCAAACACAATTACGGAGTCAATCTCCTGATTTTCGATTATTCTATCTTGCGGCCAAGTCAGTACTCACATATGCAAGTAAATCGCAAAAATGTCTTGTTAGCATCACCACCCACTACGCCATGTATCCTGCTGCCCTTGGTCAAAATACGATGGGCGTTTAGTACGTAGCAGGTCTGGGATTAGTGCTCTTAAGCATTCAGCCTTGATTTTGTTCGTCAATCAGGCAATATGATTCGCTCATCATTGTAGCCCCTTGTGATTATTGAAGCTGGCATGTTTTACCAAATCTCACGATGCGATGCGAGGCTTACGACAGACTCGAGATAATCAACACATAAAGCGCTACCAAATGAATTTGACGGGGGTATCCTTGCTATATCGAACGCCATGCAACAAGTAGTCTCCCAACAATGCCCAGCAGGAACAAGCACATACTCTAGATGATATTTCTCCGCATGTCCTCTCTTGTCTTACGAACGCGCCGGCAATCAAGCACACTCCACACCACATACACAAGTCTCACACCCCTATCAAGCACCGTTAGCTTTAGTCTCGTTATTGATGGGAGGCGCCGTGCTTACGCCGTCGCCCAGGTCAGACCCGCTGTTACCACCATGACGTGCCGCCATGGCGCCGGGTCCAACTCGTAGCCCTGGTCCGAGAGCTCGACGAAAAAGCCCGCCGTCAGCGCGGCCGCCAGCATGACGCCGTCGAGCCCGCCAATGGCGTACGGCGAGACGCGTGGTAGGTTGGTGTTGATGAGGTCGACGAGCATGAATGCGTCGATGATGATGGCCACGGCGTTCTGTTTTAGTTTGAGTCAGTGAGTGTCTTCGAAAGGGAAATATCTGAGACTAAGGAGAAGAAACAAAGAAGAACCAAGTAGAGCAAGAAAGAGACAGAGCTTAAAAGACAGACAGAGGACCACTTACCGCACCAATAGATACTCCCGCCACCGCGCGCTTCACGTGCCACCGCGCAGCGAGATACAGCGCCGATCCGAGCCCTGCGATCGCCAGACTCAGCGTTACGCTCCGCGCAATGGCCTGCGTCAGGCCATACCGGTGCGACGCCCGCGGAAGTGCCCTCTCCAGGACAAGATCGTCAGAGAGCGGCTGCCGCAGCGACCTGCGCGGCGGCGGCGGCGTTTGCGCTGGCGCTTCTGGCGGAGGTGCGTCCTCGCGCCACACGGCCGGCGTCATCATGGGCTGCATCTCATACTGAGTCGGTGGGACAGAAGAGGAGGGTCCGGCGACGACGTAGGAGGAAGAGGCGGCGGCTTCGGGGGCGCGTGGTGGTCGCGGACTGTGGTAGCTCTGGAAGACGGCCCCCGCCATTTAGGTCGCGCCCGGTGGAGGGGACGGGCCGGTCCTCCTGGTGGATGCCTCCTGATGGATGGGTGTCCGTTGGTTGAGATACATGAACTAGTGTTTGAGGTATTTGATCAAGGCATTTTATGCGAGGTTTGGTGGTGGAATGAGGTGACGTTGGGGAGTTCTTGTGTGGCTGCGACGTTTGTAGAGGCGTCGTCATGTCTTTTTTTTTTTCTGGGCGCTGCGGGGGGGCTGCGATGAGGCTGGAGAAGAGGACCAGCGATGGGCGCCACAATTAGGAGCGCCACGGGGGCAGGCTGGCGCGACGTGTGTGGAGGAGTGTTGCAAGAGGCAGATTCCACGGGCGGGATTATTCTTTGTTGCTCGTGGTCGTGAAAAGGGAAATGTTGACATGGTTGGCGTGGTTGGTGGGTGGTGTGAGGTTGAATTGTATTGGGATTGATATGTGTAGACATGCGACTTTGGGCCATTTCTTTGCCATTGATCAGCAAAAAAAGAAAGAGAACATGAAGGAGTAAAGTCAAGAGAGGAAGTAGATGTGATGAGGATTTCTCAAAGTCTACTCTTTCAAGCCAAGTTTCTTCACGGTAAGTCGTCTCTTGTTGGCTGCATGACCAGACAAAGGCGGCGCCACTTACCCTGCATAATTTTTTGAACCCTCTCGCATCACTATGTCTTGCTGAAAAACGTCACGCTCGAATTGCCCATCATCAAGACCCATCTCAGACGCACACTCTCCGTACGCCGCCATCTGCTCCTCGATCTTGTCTCCGTGCGCCGCCGAAATGTCGTCCTTCTCGCTTGGATGCACACTGAAATCGTACAGCTGCCACCGACCCGGACCATGACGGTGTTCTGGCCCATCTCGGTCGATTCAAAAGCCCGAGAGGCTCGTCTTCGAGATCAACTTGGAAGCACAAGATCAAACAATTGAACTCGAGATAAAAGAACACATGAAGTACTAGAGTATTGATCACTATCTGATTCAATGTACTCGGGATCATCATTATCCGAGATACTAAACATGGCAGCTGATGGATGGCATGAAACATCCAGAGACACTCGTGATCCACTATGGCGGCGCCATTCCGCCTCGCTCTGACGCAAAAGTTAAAACTATCTCCCTCGGGAGGGACCGTTTCAAGCTAATCTTGCCATCTTTGTTTCTTCCAGCACTTATCATCTCTCTCCACATCACATTTGCCTTGTCCAGCACAAACAAAATGCCTGGCATCGGTCGCATCGCCATCGCGGCCACGGCTCTTGCCGCTACCGTCCTCGGCGTCGCGCCGCCAGCCCAGAATCCGCTCAGCAAGGCGTCCAAAACGCACCTGGTCGACTCGCAGAAGCTGCAGGATCTCGTCAGCATCGACAAGCTCTCCAAGCGCGCCAAAGAGCTGTACAATATTGCCAAGCTCTCTGAGCCCGACTTTAACCGTCCGACGCGCGTTATCGGAAGCAAGGGTCGGCTCTCCCCAATATCTCTCCATGCTCTCCCTCACTGGACCAGCTAACCAGAACGCAGGCCACGAGGGCACCCTCAAGTACATTACCGACACTCTCCACTCGCTCGGCAAATACTACACCGTCACGACGCAGACCTTTCCCCTCACGACCAGCACCGTCTTTGAATCGCATCTTGTCGTTGGCGATGCCGTCTACGCAGACGCTAAGCCCTTTAGCGGCACGCCCCCAACCAAGGACAAGGAGCCCGTCCACGCGCCGCTCGTGCTCGTCAGCCGCACCGGCTGCAAGGCTTCAGACTACCCGGCCGCGGCCAAGGACGGCATCGTGATTGTGCAGCGCGGCGAGTGCGCCTTTGGCCTCAAGTCGGAGCTCGCGGGCAAAGCCGGCGCCAAGGCGGCCATTATCTACAACACCGACGACGAGGACATTAGCGGCACGCTCGGCGACCCGAAGCCGGACCAGGTCGCGACATTTGGCATCAGCCTGAGCCGCGGCGCGGCCCTCGTGGCCCGACTGGCCGCCGGCGAGCACATTGACGCGATTGCCTACATTGACGCGGCCATTCAGACGATCCACACGAAAAACGTCATCGCGCAGACGACGGCCGGCGACCAGGACCAGTGCGTCGTGCTCGGCGGCCACAGCGACAGCGTCGAGGCCGGGCCGGGCATCAACGACGATGGCTCCGGCTCCCTGTCGCTGCTCGAGATTGCAGTGCAGCTCGCCGCGTTTGACGTGCACAACTGCGTGCGCTTCGCGTGGTGGTCGGCCGAGGAGGAAGGCCTGGTCGGCTCGACGTTTTACGCAAACTCGCTGTCGGCCGAGGAGAACCAAAAGGTGCGCGTGTTTGTGGACCTGGACATGATGGCGAGTCCAAATTACGCATACCAGGTGTATAATTCGACTAATGCGGCTAACCCGGAGGGCTCGGAGGAGCTGCGCGACTTGGCGACGGACTGGTACACGAGCCAGGGGCTTAACTACACCTTTAACGAGTTTGATGGACGTAGCGACTACGTGGGGTTTATTCAGCATGGTATCCCGGCTGGTGGCTGGAGCACGGGTGCAGAGGGTGTCAAGACCGAGGCCGAGGTTGCGCTGTTTGGCGGCGTGGCGGGCGAATGGTACGATAAGAACTATCATCAGATTGGTGATGATGTGAGCAACCTGAATTTGGAAGCTTGGGAAACCAACACAAAAGTGAGAAATCTTTTACGTTTGAATGAAAGGGGGTTACTGACCTGTTGCAGCTGATTGCGCACACTGTTGCCACGTATGCACGTTCCTTCAAGGGCTTCCCGGAGCGCAAAAAGCCTGCGTCTGTTGCGGCGGCTGGAAAGGGGTCTGCATCGCAGTTTAAATACCGTGGACCGTATGCCATCATTTAACTAATATCTTGGTCTTGGCTAGTCTTTGGTGGTTCTATTTGGGGCTGTCTAAATTTTACAGAAATACACATCAATAATGATCCCTACATTGACTTTCCTGCGCGTGTTGTGAATCTGTTTCCTGTCCATCATCTTTCCATATCAGTCGTCAATGTTTCCTGGCCAAGATGCTCATAGGCGACTGCAAAAGTGCATTGTCTGCCATTGCCATTGCGTTCCCGACTTGCCCCATGGCACTCCGGGCTTTCAGAACAGTTGCCTCGGCCTCCCTCATTACAGCCAATCTGTCCTCCAGATCCTTTCTTGCATGTTGGATCGCCTCGAGCTTGCGGTCGACATCAGTTATGCCAATACTGAGCGCCATCTCAAGGTTGGTGTCGCCTCCTTCAATCGGGGCACTCTCTGTGCCCAAGTCTTTCGCGTCGTCATTCGTTTCAGGCATTTGAGCCTTGGTGACGAAATGCGGGGGAATATGCCAGAGATAGAGCCAATTCAGCGCTGCGAGCAGACTGACAATGTTCGAGTTGCTTCTTTCCTTTTGTGAGGCGAAGCGCAGGGCCAGGACTTGCGCATGAGAAGGCAAATCCTTTTGGGGGGGAAGCTTGATGTTCTCATACTCGGCTCTGTCTGATAGATCTTTGTACCTCTGGAGACTTTTACGAATGCTGGATCGTCGACACGCTACTCTGTTTGCAGCGACGGCTTTACTTTCACATTGGAAGAATTTTTCTAGCAGCGTTCGCGTGTCGAGAAAGAGCTCATGAAGTGGATGATTGTTGTCAGGAGTTGGCCCAAGGATCGATTTGTGTCCTGCGTTGGCAAGTTCGACCTTCATTCGAGCTTTGGCCTCGTTGAACAATTCAGAAGGCATGGCAGCTCCTGGTCGCCGAGAATTTAGCACTAAAAGAGACGTTGTTTTGCAGTCCTTCCAAACCGCCCAGGAGAGAAAGCAGCCAGAGAGCTGATTCGCTTGACGTACCTTTTGATGAGCGCCTAGCTAATTTCGTCGACATACTTGAGGAACGTCCGTATTTCTCTACTCCTCAAAAGCAAGTGGCAAAACTAGGTGAGACCTGCAAAGTATGTGTTTGAGTACATGTGAAAGAAAGAGTACAGAAGGGGAAAGAGAAATTGGATGCTCGAATGTAAGCTTCCTCCGTTTTTTACTGCGCCAGCTTTTCACGAGCCATGCCCGTTTGCACCCTGTCGCACAGAGAGCAGCGAATCTAGAAGCTCGCAGCGTGTTCCTTTTCTGGCTCTATTCACCAAACGAAAAAGTGGGCAATGAATCTCTATTCAAACAGATGTTGACAATTTTAAATAGCCTACCGTTCTTGATTTGGAATGGTCTGCCTTGTTCATCTGATCTGGCCCGAAGTAGCTTTGAGCCGGCCGTCAATTCGAGGATCATGGTCCCCCTTTAGAGGGGACTCATGTATTGCTTGAGGGTCTCCAGAGGTTCTTCAATTGCTGCCATAGTACCATGTTTGTTATTTCTATGCTTTGTGGTTTCTGATCTCCGGAATGACTGGTACAATCGCACGACGAACAGAGCGCGAAGAGTGGAAGTGGACGGCGCATGACAAGAACAACCGAGTAGACATAATCGGATACAATAGCACGCGATTCATGAGGACAAAGCGGGGTATGATATCTTAGTCTGACAGGAGTTGTCAGCCAGGGTGACTGCGACTTTTCTCAAGTCGCCCCGAGACTGACTGTTGGTGTGACATCCGGGCACACTCATTACGAACAGAGAACTAGGGTGAGTCTACTCTATCATGTCATCTTTAACATTTTCCAACTCGTCACAAGCATCATCCTCTTCGTTTTCATTCTGCTCCTCGCTTTCCCCCGGTGAGTTTGTGAGCTGCCAGTCGATCGACTCTGAGCTTTCCTGCTCCTCCTTCGCCTCCCACCATCTCCTTTGTGCTTCTTCGAGCCTCTCTTGGCAGATTTGCATCAATTCCAACGTTTCCTTGATCTTATTCTCCACCCTGCACCGCGCGAGAAGCTCCTCACTCGTCTGCTCCGACCCGGTGGTGGACGTCTTTGTCTTGAGCTTGTTGAGGCACAACTCAATGTCCTCCTTATTCTTCGCCCAAACCGCTAGATTCTGATCAATGACTTGACCCAGCTCCCGATTTGCCTCGAAAACTCTCGCAAAGTCACTTTCATCTTCCCAACTTTCGGCGCCTTGGCTTGCCTCTGCCCGCGCGCGCCAATCTTGGTCTCCGACCTGGAAGAGATGGAGCGCATGGCACGCAGCGAGCATATTCAGTGCATATGTAACGTGTCCGTTGGCTTGGTGCGGTGGAAGCGCAAAGCGTAGAGACAGGACCTCGCCCCTGGTCGGCAGGTGCGCTTTGTAGTCGCCTCGCGCATAGTACACGCTGGCGGCCTCGTGGCAACGCGCCCATATGTACAAATACACCTCCTTCATCCTTTTCATATCAAGCGTTCTGCCCGCGTCATTGTCGGACTGGCGAAACAGCTGGTCAAGATTTCTATGCGCCTCCTCCCACAGGGCATGCAGCGGGTGAGACTCGTCCACGTCGTCGCTTGTAAGCGTGATGTGGCCATTCCAGTGAAACTCGGACAACATTCGATGTTTTGCACGCTCAAAAGTCCACTTTGAGGTGATTGGCACATTCTGTCTTCGCACCTCTTTGCGGGCAGATTCGTAATTGTACATTCTGCTTTCGGCGCTGTCGCGAGATTGGCTGTCAACATTTGTCTGCAGGAGGGGAAAACAGTCAAACACATACTTTGTAATGATGAGACTTTCTTCTCGCAAAATCTGCAGGGCCGCTTCTAGTCAAGATGTTCAAGGTCGACTCGAACCTTGGCAGAGTGTGAGTACTTGATGATGCAACCAAAAGCAGCCAGTGAAAACGGTGAGCAAGCGAGAATAAAGTTGAAGAATTTGCATCTCGATTGAGTGTGTTGAGAATTTTTCTTTAAATGTGGTTGTGGTGTTACCTTGACTGGCTCTGCATTCAACTCACTGTTGCTGGGAACACGCGTTCTTGTTCTACCATGAATATACGACATCCGCGTCCCCTTGCACAGGTGTAACATGTTATTAGTTTCTGCACGTAGTATATCAAGATCTGTTAATCGCTAAATTCTTCATTTAATTGAGCGTCAATCTCCATAGATTTTAAAGGTATATTTAAGCGTAAAATGTGGGTTTATTTTAGCCTTTTTGCGCGATACTATAGTTGATAAGTTTCGCCCGTGATATCTCTCGCAATTGAACACTGGGTCACGAAAGTCAAGCGTAGTCACTGCAAGCAATCAACAGTAAATCTGCAACAATGCGAGAAGCGCAGGCAGTTGTGTGATCCGGAGAGCTTCCCCAACTCACCTTTTGCAGACATGGTGGGAGCTGAAACCAGCTCGCCACGGTAAGCGGGAAAGAGCACATGATGCCATATTGAACGCTATTAAACCGCTAAAAATGAAGCCTCATTGAGAATACAGAAGCATCGAAACGAGGGCTTGAAGCAATGACGTATGAATGATGGACAAAATAGTAATACCGCCATTTTAGACGTGCTGGCAGTAGATAGGCAAGTTGGAGAAAAAGGCGCGCTCAGGAACCAATCGGGGGTAGAAATGGGCTTTTTGTCCCTGAATGAAACAAGATGCATCGCCTTGAATGCAAGGTGTTTAAGCCAGCCACTGGACCTCAGCCAGCCATTATGCCACCCCGGGTCCGGCTAGCCCGCAAACTCCTCAGTGACAGCACAGGCGCTCTCATACTTGAGGATATAGCTGGAGATTGTCACGCCTATGTAGTTTGCGGGGATCTCCGAGCGGAGATGGCGATCAAACAAGGACATTTAAATTGTGTATTATAGCGCTACCACATTAGCTTGGAAAGATGATTGGTTGATGCCAGGAAGGGGTGCCTTTAGAGTGCAAGGGTCCAATATCAGCTCGCTCTCTACAGTCCATGACTTCGCCCGGGTTCTTTGGCCACATATCGATGACATGACTTGGGTTTTGCTTGATTGAGTAATATAGTCTTCTGAGATATAGCTAAAGGCCGACATGGGAATTTCGATAAAACGATAACTCCAAACAAGCGCAGTTTAGGTACCAGCAGAAACGATGATATCGAAGCTTACGTGCAGCTGTACCTTTGAGAAACGTGTGGGTAGCCGACGCAATGCTCCATCTGGCGGCAGCGATTGCCTCAACTCAGGCGCTCGCTGACTCGCTATCAAGAGGTGCCATGCAGGCAGGGCTTGATCATGCATGAGAAGCCTTCGATCGTCACAGTAAAAAAGACGAGCAAAAGTCCACTAGTAATGCTGATATAGTGCATGAACCAGCAGTAGCTCTGTCACTAATCTATCGGGCTTATTTAATACCCATGCAGCCGCGACCGAGCTATAATACCCACACTGCTGCTTCCTCAGCATCGTACTGTTCAACTTTACCGACCGAAAGAGTTTATTCGTCAAGAGCCATGTCCTCGAACGCGGAGCCAGTCGGGGAAACTGGTCAACGTGATTTTACTTTTCCCTTTCTCCAATATCCGCCGGACTTGAGTCCTATTTTCGACTCGCTGCGAAATTTCCTGGTTAGCAATCACATCGTGCTTACCGGGGCGCATACAATAAAACTTCGTGCACCGGATGAAGAAGCCATTCTAGCTGGTACCTTTGTCGTTGAGATTGAAGTGCTGCCCATGAGGTGAGTATCCACTCGTTGTATTGCCTTTTAAAAACCGTTGCTCATCAATAACAGACCTTTGACTTTGCAATCGCCCAACGAAATGATTGATTCGACAGCAGGACAGATTGAATCACCAAGCCTGATGACTGGTGTATTCGACAACGAAGCTTGTATGCTGGATGCCTCGGGTAAGCTGTCGATTCGAAAGACATCCTTGGACGAGACTGTGGCGCCTAACTTATTTAAGAAATTGGTGCATGTCAGCCACAAACTGGCTTCAATAATGCCACTGAATGCACAAAGACATTGGACTCGCCATGGCAGGCCATTGGGCCTTCAATTCGATATAATCTTCCTGAAGAAAGCAATAACGCCGGCAATGTCAGCTTGGATATGGGCTCTATGCCCCCAGTGTCCCCAAGCGTTGCAGGTGGTTTGGAGAACCACGTAGACCATTCAACAATGACCGTCAGCCAGCCAGGCTTGGATTCTAGTCAATACTCACCCCTCTCTTGCAATTCTCAAACAAACTCTGCTACAGAAGCTTTCGAGCTACCTGTATCGGTCGCTGATGCTGCTGTCAACAGGAGGCGAGGCGGACGGAGCGGCAGTGTTTCTACATCTTCAGGTTGCTCCGAGTCGTCTCACAAGAGAAACAGACAAAGCAAGTTATTGGCGCTCACTATCAAATCAGTGCAGCAGCCAGTCATACGGCCGGATTGGCTGACTTTCTTGGAAGCCGAACTCCCGCGCTGGGCGCTATGGGGATTGTGGGAAGGAGCTGCAGATGTTACTCCGCCAGCCAAGGGTGGCGGCCACGAGTATCACAGTCTGCAAGTCGCATACTCTGCTGTTTGCTTTCTTGAGAAGCGCGTGGACTATGACTCTATTCGTTGCCGCATCGCCTTGGTGGAGCTACACCGGGAGTACGAAAGAGCGTGCACACATCGACAGGAAATCGAGGAACGACGTCGAATTGGTTGGGGGGTTTCTAGCTCTACTATCGATTATATTCTGAAGAATACGCATAGCAACTGGTCTCTGCTGAGCGAATCGCAGCGAAAAAGTCGTCGTTCTCAGTTTCACGACCGCAAACGGTATGGCAAGAGATGGGCAGTTCTGACGGATGGGCTGGGTACGGGCATTGTACTTCTCAGCTCTACGCATCTTGCAAAAGCAGTGTAAGTATACAAATGAGCAATATGTAACACAGTGGCTAACATATTGAGAGCAGGCACAACACTTCATTTACCTCTGAAATGCTCAATCAGTTTGTCCAGCACACACGAGGCGACGCAACAACCATGCGCATATTGAAAGAGATACGGAAAGTGGCGGATCAGTTATGGCTAGGGCAGCCATGTGGCTCTTATGATGCCAATTTCTTGCTGAATAGGTTGAAAACGGTTAGTGGTGATGATTTCGATGTGATGGAGTAGAGAGATGGCAGATTGTTTCAAAAGTCAAGCGATACGGAGCCTAGTGCGAGGGCAAATATATACAACGGCCAATTAGAGTGCATTCAGTCGCTAAATCGGATACGATATATGCCTTTAAAAATTCAGTGAGCAAACAAGTCTGATTCTACACCACTGCTACGCTTTTCTGGCCATGTCATTGGTGCTTGTTGCAGTCTCTGATTGAGTAATCATATGGCACGGATACAGATGATCGTCCAAGTGCGACATGATTGTTGATCAAGATTTTTGTAGTCATTCTCATTAATAAAGAACTTATCTGATTATCACAATATTATCTTTAATGCAATGGAAAGAAAGGCAAGTAAACGCCATCCCGTTGAATGATAGATGGCAATCCTCCCTCGGACATGTACGTCGTGATAATCATTCCACAATGCGCTAAAAAAGCTTCCCTGAACTTTGTCTATGGGTGACTTTTCCTATTGCGTGAGTTGTTAGAACCACACCCTCAACGAATGGGCGAGCAGTTAACCAATGTAACATGGACATCCACCCCCCTCGGCTCCGGTGAGCTGAGGCATCTCTGCGGAGAGAGAGGCGATGCTACTTGATGAAGATTGCTAACCATATTCTTACATATCAAAGAACTACGCTTGACAAGGTATCTCGTCTATAAACTCCTCTTGCCATTTTGGGACCTTTTACGTCTGCCGTGGGAACCAAGGGGAAAGACCACGGAGCGTGAGGCAGTTTCATTGCACGGAGATGACCGAACAAAAACTTGTCAGTCAGCTTACTGTTACATGCGTATGAAGATCGTACTATCGATATTTCAATGATTTTTTTTATTCTTTTTTTTTTTCAATAAAAAAAAACTTCTCATGTTCAGCGCGGTTGAGCTGCGCCCGGTGTAGGTGGGAGAGGATCGGACTCGGCTCCGCGGGTGCCCGCAAAGTGGCGTCTGCGGATGACAGGAAACTAACCATATCGAGAATGCAGCGCAGGAACCGCTGAAAAGCTTGGCAAAGATGACAAGAATCTAGCTTCTTTTGGATTGGGAATTCCGATTCCGAACCTTTTCCCATCTAAGGGCTCAGGTGAAAGGCAGACAAACAGGAATTACTTGGGGTGTAGGATAGGGACCGGATCCTCTTGCTTCAGTATTGTGTCGTTTTATTTTCATCATCACTCTGCAAGTTTCCATGTGAAGCCATGTTGGAATGATCTCTTTTATTTCGAGCCCAGGAACGATTCACCACCAAGCGTCATTTGCCACTCTATTGCTGGCGAGCTAGCTGTGCAGCTCAGTGCACTCTTGCCGGCCCTGCTCTTTCAGCTCGAGTCAAGCCGTGAGTCGAGCCAAATTACTTCCTGAATCAATGCACAGAGCCTTAGAGTTACGATTCGCTACATCAGAGTCGATCTCGTCAGAGCGATCGTAGCAAGCTGCTGCCAGCCTGTCCGATGTGTTCAGTGTCGACCATCTTGTCTGCCTCGCAAGTCTGGTGTGGCTTCTGTACAGCAACACTGGGCACGAGGTTGGGTAGCAGCTTGTTGTCAAATGCATTGCCAATTTTCTGACTGCAAGACTGGCTATTTTGCAGACTGAGGCAGCTGAACCGGGCGCTTTCTGCATCGTCATAGCCAGCTCGGCTGTTTACAGCAACCAAATGAACCTCAATAATGCCAACTACACTGTAAGTAGCACAACTAAAAAGAAGCGACCGCATATTCATAATGAAAACGAAATAGTCTCTGACAATAGCCCTAGGCCGGCTCCATTTGAAGCCGTATTGGATCCTGGCCCCTCCTCGAGCGCCAATAATTTGTCGACGACATGACATCCGCCGACGTCCTCAAAAGTCTCTGCCATTTGAGCGCAAAAACTTCAGAAAGCTCGTACGCCGCTGGGTCCCAAGACTCGCCCCAGGTAACCAGGCCGACCTGGTGCTCGCTGTCGCTCCCCGACCCCGTAAACAAGTCATTGCACAGCTCGTCTTCGTCATACGTGCCAGTGTTGAGAAGAATGGCGTTGCGAAGTGATGGAATGGGACAAATGTCGATCCAGGGATGATGCGCTATCTGTTTTCGGACTGCCGTGGGCGCAAGACTTGGTGGCAAATCACCAGATGTAGAAGGGGCTGGACCAGAGGCGTTGAAGGGCGAGATCATGTCCTCGCATAGTAGTTCGAGTGTGAACCCAAAGTATGCAGCATTCTTGGCCATGGCCTTGATGATGTTGAATTGCGTCACATTGGTCAAAAGCTGGGCATCGAAAGACGGTTGCGTCGAGTCACGCGTCACAGCATCTTGAAGGCGCTTAATATACTGCGACCGCTCTGGTCCGCTTGACTGGCAAAATAACCATTTCTCGATAGATGGCGGTGAATCCTTTTTATCATGCTTCTCATTCTCGTCGAGCGCTGCCGAGTATATGATCCATTTACGCGTTGGACCTTTCGCCTGTGCTAGAATGGCCAGCCGTTTTCCTGCATGCAAGGGCAAACGTCAGATGCTGGTGCAAGAACCGGCGGGGAGATGTAAAATACTGACGGCGAGCCTGCTGGCTAAGTCGATTTTGTCGTCTTCTGCGCTCCTTTGCGCTGTCAAAAGCCACGTCTTCACTCATGAGCAGCGTCTTGTCCTAAGGATCATGATTTCTGACTTTCCGCGCAGAAGTAGAAAAAAAGTTTTTACACGTCTCATGCAGTCAGCCCTTTTTCGAGACATGCCTTGTGTGTGTGTGTGTGTGGCGGTGCAGGTGCATCGCTTGGCAGGTTCACCACTGCGCTGCGATTGGATAGGCAAACTTGATCTAGAATTCCCGCCACCTTGTTGCGAGATTTGCAGATTTCATTGAATTCACTCAATAAGTGATGCATGTCGACTCGAGTCATATATAGTAATGATTCTCGATTTTTTGCGGCCGTCCACGTATGGCTGGCCACTACATGACAATCATCGGCATAGAGGCACCTTCTATTCGTAGCCAATAGGTACGCCACCATCCCCGAGCGTTCCCAACCAATTCAGAATCTAGGCGAGCTGAGGGCTAGCCCGAGATGCAGGTTGCGCTATTTTTTTCTTTCCCTGAATCATCGGTGTGCGATATCTACTATACGCCGCATATTGATGGGTTAAGGGAGATGGCCTTGACGTGACGTTATGAGAGCGGGAGTGAGGATACTCACCACTGCCTTCCTCCTTCCAGATAGCAGCCTCCACACGCTCATTTACATCAGTGATACTGTATGCGTCTGTATGACCTCAGTGTGGCTGCACCACGCTTGAGACAGCGAAATGCCCAATGGAGCTGGACCTCCCACGTCGGCCACTCTGAGGGGACCTAGAAATATAAAATCAAGGTAATTTCCTCCATGCTGCTCAACCAAGGCTCTCATTCGCAACAGTTTTACACCAACTCAATTCTAACAATCTTACTGGAATTTGTCATCACAATGTCCGACCCAGCGAGTACGTCTACCAAAACATCACCTCCGCGATTTAACCCCTCTCTGACAGCATTGCGCCACAGCTATCAAGTTTGACAGCTTCTCCAAGCTTCCTACTTGGCTCCTTCCCACCAGCTCTCAGGTAATGGCCTACGCCGGAAACTATGACAAGAGCGATTTGGAAGGGATAAGGTTCGACTGGAATTCTTTCAAGCAATCGATCGGCCAGAACGCAAGCGGCGACATCGCCTTTGACAAAGAGAAGGTCGTCACCATTGATCGTCAGGACAGAACCGTCCAGACCATGGTCGATCAGATTGTGTCTTTCCTCGCCGACGCGCTTAGCTACCCCATGAGCCAGCACGATATCAAGGCGCTCAATAAGACCATACAGACGACCTTCTATAACTTGAAGAATAAGTCCTCGTATGGATTCTTGAACTTTAGCTCGACTACTGATCATCACAACTCGTCTTGGACATATAATATCAACTTTGCGTTTCCCAATCCGGATATCCCGAATTACTTCAATTCTTTGATTTCGACTGTCATCTTGGAAGCGGATATAACTGATGTGTCAGAGTGGTGGGGTTTAGAATTCAACACGACAAAGAGCTTCTCCGCCAAGATTCATTCTATTGAACTCGTTGTAAAGAAGGGCTTTGCGAATCCTGATGCGCGACCCAAATAGGAAGTTATTCCGGATGAGTTAGCTCTACAGCTTGCTGCGCTCGCCACAAATCTTTGGGTACTTTATTGCAGGTCGCTGTCTGCCCATCATATTAGGCATCGTTTCGGCATCTCTTTTTGCTTGGCACGTTTTCTCCTGGTTTGTCGGACATTGGCAAAGGCATACTAGCTGTTGGTTAGTCTTGCTTCTGGTCGTTGTATGGAGTTCTCTACTGGAGTTTAAGCTCGGCCGACCAGATAGCGCAGTTCAGTCGTTACTTTAAAATTACAGTGTTACTTTCAAATATTCGCCATTATTTCCATCTTGATTCGGACATTGGGCCAAGAGCGAATAGACATGTTGATTTCGCATAAGTAGGATCCCTCAAAATACAGACATCTATAGAGTTATCGAACGTGGTGGCTGATGTATCAGCCTCTGGATCAAACACGTCGTGCTTCTCTTACTTTGAGACAGGACCTCAGACTTAGCCCGCGCGGCATGGACAGGTTGATCTATATCAACATGATGGTGCATTGGGCCAGGATTGGTGTTGTACTTCCGGCCGTTGTCGCCATGGCAGAGCGATCCGCTGACGGAGTTGCCCAACACACAATATGACATGTCTTGGAATTCCGCGGTCCCATGCCGTAATGCAGATGGCTGATAGGATGCTCAACTTTCTATTGCCTTGAGCGAGGCTCAGAGTTGTGCGGCTTCGCCGCTTCAGTGGAGTTTCCTGCGGGAAGTCATAAATATCCGGCGGTATTCTTCCTCCAGAATCGGTCTTGAATATTTACCAAGTCTTTTCGCATCACAATATGCACTCGGGGCGAGCTGAAATCATGCAGTGCGTGGCTTTGATGTCTCGGCTTGACTCATTCTGACGGCTGAAAACAACTTGCAGAAACTACAAGAGCTGACAATGTTGTGGGTGTGTGTGTCTCAGAAGGAGGTTAACTTTTCGAGGCAAGGTATTTTAGCCACTTTCTAGGAAAGCAAAGAATTATATAAGAAGAGTTGCTCTTCGCCCTTTGCTTTAATACCGACTCTGTACCAAAAAACGAAACAAGACTCA
This sequence comes from Beauveria bassiana ARSEF 2860, assembly GCF_000280675.1. Lineage (NCBI taxonomy): Eukaryota > Fungi > Ascomycota > Sordariomycetes > Hypocreales > Cordycipitaceae > Beauveria > Beauveria bassiana. Next base: position 235,792 of record NW_007930869.1, read on the forward strand.
ACAACCTTTGCTACTGCGTACCTTACCAAACATCTTGATTGCCTAAAGGCCTTTGGAAAAGAAACTTACAAAAAAGAGGAGCGCAGGGCAAAAAAAAAAAAAAAAAAAAAAATCCGCCGCCATTATTCTTCGTGCATTATACCTTCTTATTTCTCCAAATTTCTGAAATACCTCTCGCATTCAAAATGAGCAAGTTCATTAATGACACCAAGAATTTCGAGCTCGCAGCTCCACGCACTCGGGAAGACATGTCAGCCCAGTTTGACAAAACGGACGACGACAAGGTCTCGGTTGAGCAGGCCTTCCCCATCAGTTCACGAACCGACAGGATGGCGGTCGACAAAAACTTTGACGAAATCTCCAGCGGTGGTGCCGGCGACTTTAGAAAGGACAGCAAGGACAGGCCGCCAGAATCACAATCAGCAACCGACCGGCTCGCCACTTGGTCTCTGAATCCTGACCTAAAGCAGGAGTCGCCTGTCATCAAGATGCACCCAGACGATTTTCTTGGAGGCAGGGACCCCATCCAGGACAGTGACAGACGCACCCGTGTTGATGTGCAAGATTTCGAAGACAATGGCAAATATCGCTGTAAGCAGAGCCCGCTCCCCTTGACGCACCTTTGACATGACAAAGCAGCTGACACTTGTCTACCCTTTACTCCGGTATTACAGCGGTTGTCAAGATCCAAAGTCTTTGGCGTTACAATGGTACGGAAATCTGGACTATGGGAACCGGTTGGCTGATCCGCGACGACCTCGTCGTCACTGCCGGCCATAACGTTTACAGCGATACCTATGGGGGCCAGGCTCTTCGAATCAAGTGCTGGATCGGCTACCGCGGGAGGGACCTTGCCAACGACCCGAGAGTGCAGCACCGCAACGCGATGAACATTGTGACCACCGAGGCTTGGCGCTCGCAGAGCGCTGATCGCAAGCGCCACGACGTGGCCATGATCCAGGTGGACGCGCCGTTCATGGGCAATCTGAGGCTTTTCAACTATATCAACACGCCGAGCCCGCAGATATCAGGCTCCATCGTCCTCGTCGGGTATTCTGGCGACAAGTCTCCGGAGAGAAACGAAGAAGACATTGGCGGCTGGATGTACGAAGGGCGGTGTCCAGCCAGGTATGATCTTGCCGAGTCCAGCCACATGATTGAGCACAAAGTCGACACATACGGAGGTGAGACTCTGATTTCTTTTTTTTTTTCTTTTTTTCCCAAGAAGAGATCCCTTCATTGGATTCATAGAAACAACGCTGGATGACGGTTTGCCGTGAGCAATGCTAATACGGGCACGCTTTTCAACTCATGTACAGGCCAATCGGGAGCACCCATCCTGCTCAGCGACTACAAGGGCATGGTGGCCATTGGCACTCACTGCTACAACGGATCTAATGGCAGTTTCAGCTCTGGCAACCCCATCGGCGGGCAATACGGCAACAACTACGACGAGTTTGTCAAGCGCTTCAGGCCGAGCACAAAGAAGACGATCCCCCTAGGCGACTTCACGCCAAAAGTAGACCCCCCCAAATCGGATTTCGCTTACTATAAAGGCGGAAACCCCACAGACGACAAGGAAGACGACTTCTACCATACCGAATACCTCGTTCTGCACGTCGGCCTCGAAGAACCATGGGAAGTGGGAACGCTGCGTGGACCTATCGGAACGCTGTGTGGACCTATCGGAACGCTTCTGGGCGTCATTACCGGCGGCATCATCGGAGTCCTTGCTAAATCTGTTGTGCTCAAACAACAGGAAGTGTCGTTTAGCGTTCCCAACCCAGCCATGGTGGATGCCTGCTTTCAGCGCGCGCAGCTCGCCGAGGCCGCCCTCCAGTGCACGTTCCGCGTTTACAATGGGCATGGATACCACTCTTGGATGGCTAGCTTGTGGAATACGCACCATCTCAAAAGCATCACCAACTCAAAGTTCCGGGCCCTAGTTACGCCCATCATCAACGACTTTGGCCTCCGACTCGCCGCTGACCATTGGCAGAAGCGCATGGACCCGAACCCGGCAACCAGGCACGTCAAGGCAGGTAATAATAGCGGCGATGACTTGAAGCTGACCAAGACCGAGGCGTATGACCCGAGCAAGAAAGTCTTTGTCGAAGCCTTCTTTGAAGGGCGCACCCGGCGCGTAGACGGTTACGAAAAAGAGAGCGCCGAGACCCTGGCCAGTTGGCTTTCAATGCTGTTTGATGGGGCCGTCAATTCCGCCCATCCCATTGCAAGCGCTGCCACCGAGACGGCCATTGACCATATCGTTAAATTGATCGGGGGCATTCCGAGGGTCAGGTCGATACCCGCAGACGCGCAGGATGCCGATATAGATATACTATTGAAGCGCGCTGTGATAGCTGACGTTGCTCTGCAGGACCTGGAGGGTGAACCAAAGTGGAACCTCGAGCATATGATATTCCTAGAGTCATTCGGTGGTTTAGAGGGGGGCACCATCATGGACGGTATCAAGGTCGTGATACAGCAGGGGGGGCCGGATCTCGTTGATATTGCCCAGAAAGTCGTGGCCAAGCACCTGCCCGGCATCATCAAGCGATTCAAGAACGGAAAAAGGAACCCTCACTACACTGTGAGTGGAGGGTATGACGATGACGATGCGGTGCCGGGGCCGGAAGGAGTAAAGAAGAGCGATGCTGATGGGTATGTTGACGAGAACCCGGATGCGCCACCGATTGAGCGTTTCTCGCCTGCAGAGCGAGATGAGGATACGCCGCCGATTGAGCATTTCTCGCCTGTAGAGCCAAAGTAGGAGTCGCACAGTCGGGTGATAATGGCAGCTACTCTGGTATTTTTCTTTTTGCCATGATAGCTGTGAGGGCGTGGCTTACTGGCTGGGAATTATTCGGTGATGGGTAGTTGGGTACAACAGATTGGACATGATAAGAGCCATTCTCTCTCTATATCGCATCAACTCAGTATTACCAAGCCTTTGAGATTGAAAGTGGCATCAGATCAAGGCCAGTGAAATGAAGGTTGAGACTGATCAAGGGAAGAAGCGCTAAATAAGAAGGGTAGCAGAAATAGGAGTTCACCTGTTGGGACGCAGACGCCCACTCTGTGGCGAATCAAAAAGAGCGAGAGCAACGGAATCACACGGCAGGGCACGAGCTAAAGCAAAAGACCTGATGAATGTGTGTATGAAGGAGAGAAAGAGAAAGAGAGGCTATCTAGAAAGTGTGGCGGCTGATGAGGGGTCCTGGCTGAGTAAGCGAGTCGAGGCGAGGATACCCCTCGTCATCAGCCACCTCCAGAGAGAATCTCTTCTCTTTGCATCATGACATTCATCCAGGTCCTTTACTTTTGTTGATTGCTTGTTTCTTGCCCGGCTCGTGATGCCCTCGCCTCTTTCCTGATTCGGTACACCACTCGGCCTCATAATCAGTAGATTTTTTTTTCTTCTTTCAATCACGCCGCTGGGTCATTCCTATGCCCATTCTAACAAGTTTTCATTTTGACTGCTGATTTCTCCGTGAAGTCACCCGTCTGTCGACTCAACGTACCCGCGTTTCGAGCCGCAGCTGACCGCCATCTCCCTACTGCTCCTGCTTCTCCTCCCCTTCCTTCTTCTCCTCCTCCCCTTCCTTCTTCTCCTCCTCCCCTTCCTTCTTCTCCTCCTCCTCCTTCTCCTGCGCCTCCAAGAACTGCTGAAACTCCTCGGCAGTAATGGACGGCTCGCTGGACTTGCCCTTGCGTCCGTCCTTGCACAGCAGCAGCGCGGGGTCCACGTAGTTCATGTGGTCGCCGATGGAGCACGTGAACCTGGCCACGGGAAACTCCAAGACGTTGCGGGCTCTGCCGCACGTCGGGCCGGCGCACTGCTTCCTGCTGGTGCACTTGGTCGCGGTTGTCTCGTAGCCCTTTGCGGTTCCCAAAAGGCCGTCCTTGTACCAGTACTCGGGGTACGTGTGGGCGTAGAAGCCGAGCTGGAAGAGGGAGCCAAAAGGCACAGACGCGACAAAGTCGTTTCCGTTTGTGATGCGCGCCGAGAAGTTGCTGTCGTTGGTGATGAGGTTGGCGAATTCTTGGTTGCCGACGCGCGGCGAGCCGTACGTGTAGAGGTCACAGGCGATGCCTTGCGTGCGCAGGTAGGGCGCGGCAACGGTCGCGACGGCGCCGCCCAGAGAGTGGCCGGTGATGACGACGCGGAAGGACTCTTGGCCGGGCTTGGCGAGCTCGGCCTTGAGGGTCTGCTCCAGCTCGGCTCTGACGCTGGAAAAGGCCCTCATGAAGCCGTTGTGGATGCTGCAGCCGCCGCATTTGGGGAATAAATTGCTGCGAAACAGTTGGTAAACATTCCAAAGCTGATTAGGCCAAGGGGATGGTAGCTCTTAATAGTTACTTACTTGGCCGCGACCAGATTCTTGATCAAGTCTGACGTAACGTCCACATAGGACAGGGGGTTCGTGCCTTTAAAGGCTACGACAATTTGCTTCTTGCTGGGGTTTGTGGCGACATAGCCCGCAATGGTGCCAAATTCAAGATTGGTAAACTCCTTTACCGTGACTGTTCCTTTGAATCCGTCGCAGATGGACCCTCTGTTGTCCGCGCAGACGGCCGTGTTGATGGTCGTATCGTAAAGCCCTGTGCAGTACGCCGCCTGGGCGTACTGTGAGAATAGCTCAAACTCGGCGGGGGAAGCCTTGTCAGGGGTTGCTACGCGAAGAATTAGTCTCTTGTAATTTTTTTTTTCTAATTTTCTTTCTTTTTGCCATGTGATGCTTATGTTCTAGACGGAGAAAAGCCACTTTGCTGCATCTTTCTGGGGTCATCACTGGAGGGTTTCTCACCTTGGCGGACAGACACTGCTGGAGATGCCAGGGCAGAAGTAGCTCCGGTGAGAAGAAAGAAAGCTGTTGGTTGCATATTGAAGTATGTGGGGATTCCCGAAAGTTGAAATTGAGTGAGTGTAGTAGCTTTCTTAATGAGTGAAGCCTGTGCTGATGAAGATCGTGTTCAACAACAGGAGCGATCGTGTTCATTTATATAACAATAATCCCTGAACTTCAAATGGGGCCACAACTAATCGTGGTCTGGTCTGTTCTTTGGCATACGCACGCTCCTCATAGCCGTCAGTGCATAGACGCAGCGGGATCTGACCGCCTGGGCCATACGTTACCATGCACACAATTGCCTGAATAGAGCCCAAACATTTAATAAGCTGTTTGGAATGCGATCAAAATTAAATCCCGAAGTAAGTAGCGATTAAAGTGCAAGGCACGTCTCAACGACAGGAACACCTGTCGAAAGGGCCATGATGGCGAGTCAGCGCCGGCCGAAGCGCTGTATGCGAATGAATAGAGAGGGTCGCCGCCAAGAGACAATGCGCAACGTTACCAACCAAGAGGGCCTTGGTTAAATAGCACCTTGACAATAACTTGACAATACTGTCAATACACCACGAAATCACCATAGCTATCACCATTATGCTTGGGGGGGGGGGCAAGAGGGTAATGTGGTTATCCTTGTGAGTTGTATTCCACGCCCTGCAACCACCGCAATTGCGGAACTGCCGAGCCAATCGCGGCTCTGCATCAAGAACTGCGCACGTGTAGCGACAACACCGTTCGTCTTTACGCTCGGCGTTGAGGAGGGTCTAAGAATCACGCGACTGACAAACGAGGCCGGCCCGGGACCAGGGTAGTAGACCGGATGTTGTAGCCAATAGATGAGGCCCTGGTCGACCAGAACGGCTTGCGGGGTGGTGGCTGGCGCGAGCTTATGATCAGGTCGGGCAGTCTCACGACTAATACTTGTGAATAGAACAATGACTATTAAAACTCGATAAACATGAAAAGTACTTAATAATTTATTATTATATACATTACTCCGACTATCTTATAAGAGCCTTTAGTCCTTTTATAGTATATAGACTACTAGATATAGGGAAAACCCTAGAATCCCAAGTAAAAACCACGAGACCCCTACCTCTCTTAGCGTCTCTATAGTGTATGGTCTATAGTGTGTGTCAGTATCCTTCTATCTTAGAGAAGTACTAAAAACGCCACTATAGGTGAAAGTCCTCTCATAAACTAAACACTACCGTGGTGTAATAGATCAAGTAATATTTTCTTATCGTTAATCTTATTACTGTTAATATGGTAGATGACGCCCTTACTCACGTAAGGAGGACTGCGCTACCGTAACGTGGTAGAGACCCTGGCTGGAGTTAAACAAACCGCTGTCTCGTAAGGTGCTGGGTCCCACGATAAGGCTGCCTGCGACGGTAACCACTCCGCACCAGGGCTACATATTATTGAGCCTTTTTGTACGCGACCTGTCCCGCAGTTGAGGCTCTACCGATTTCCTTGTGACAATGACAGGGGCACCACGTGAAGCTACACGTGGAGTGGGTACGGGCTCGCGTAACTGATGTATACGTGTTATCAATCGCTAAATTGAAAAGTCAAGATACCGTGTTAATATCATCCGTCGGGGTTATCATCATCTAAAGAGGTCTTTGTTTTTTCCGCGTCTTGTCATCACCATTACATCGTCACTTCTTTTTTTCCAACTCGTAAGACACCTCAACGTCCTCTATTCAATTACTTAAAGTTTTCCCGCTACGGCCACTGACTAGCCTATGACCTACTAAATACATCGTCATTTCTCGCGTCTTGACTTTGTGATTGCAACATCATCCCGCCCCCCCACGTGCGCCCCTCTTCCCTGCTCATAACAGACGGGGAAAAGCAATCTAAACTTGTCAACCTTCCCTTTTCACGACTCAATAAAGTAGACTCCATCGACCTGAAGCTTTTTGACAGCAGAAAAAAAAAAATCCTGCGCTGCCGTCAAGCCCCCAACGACTTGATTGTAGCATCTGGATCGGATAAACCGCGCTCAAGCACCGCCTGCCAATACTGAATCACATTCTCCATTGTCCCAGACTCGTACAAATCTGTAGAAAAGATGGTTTCGACACGTAAGAACCCCGACTCCTGGTAAATGTGCAATTGAAGGTCAAAGACCGCCGCCACGGTTGGCACAATCGCCTCTGTCTCGACTCGCTCCAGCTCAAACTTTTCAAAAGCCAGCTGGGAATGGTCCACCATGATGATTTGAAACAGTGGATGTCGAGACAAATCTCGCTGAATGCCCAGCTTGGAGACAATCAGCTCAAAGGGAGTATCCTGCCTGTGAAAAGCAGCCAGCATTGTCGCCTGCACTTGCCGAACAAAGGCCTCAAAGGTTTCTTGGTCAATTTTGCTTCGGATGCACTGCATATTGACCAAGAGCCCAACCACATCCTTGTCCTGCCAGCGACCGCGATTCGCATTCGGTATGCCAATGGTTGCGTCGGCGACGCCCGTGAGGAAGAAATGGGTCGCCCTAAACGCAGCGAGCAGCACGACAAATGGCGTCACCTCGAGCTTTTTGGAAACTTGCTGCAAGAGGTCGTACAAGCGTCCCTGGATGCGCACGTTTTGCGTCTTGACCTGGCCCGACAGAGCGCCCGGTCGCGCCTTGTCGCAGGGCAGCTCCGCTGGCTGACTGGACTTTAGCTCATTGGCCCAGTAGTCGAGCTCAGGCTGATCATGACGGGAGTATTGTTGTCTCTGCCAGACGGAATAGTCGCGATACTGGACGGGCAAGGGATCAACCGTAGAGAGAGGGTCGTGGCCGCGGTTCGCAGCAGCATAGAACAGTGCAAGCTCCTTCCAGAGAATGTCCATGGACCAGCCATCACAGATTATGTGATGAAGAACGATGGAGAGAACAAAATCGTCCTTGCCAAGCTGATAGATGTGTACTCTCCATCCTGGTTCCGTTTGCAACTCGAATGGCGTCAGCTGATCTTTCTGGAGTGCGTCAGCAAGGACGTCGGCTCCATCGAGCACAATAGGCACGAGCTTCTGTGTATCTTCTGCAAACTCCAAGACTCTCTGCAGATTGACTCCATCTTTTGACAGAAAAGTGGTTCGGAGCGACTCGTGGCGGCGTTCCAGAGCAAGGAGAGCCGTCTGAAGTGATGGCAGCTGCAGCGGCCCACGGAGCCGCCACGCACAAGGAATGTTGTCCCATGTCAAAGTCGAATCATGCTGATGTACAAGCCACAAGCCTTCCTGAGCAAAGGACTGCGCCACTACATTAGAGCCATGAGTTTGCCGGATAGAGTTGGTGTCGCCATTTACGCAGTTGCTCGTGTGGCGGGCAAGGTCTCGCAATCGAGGGTGACGAAAAATGTCCACTACTCTGACCTGCAGGCCGAGCTGCAGGGCTTTGCTGACGACTTTCATAGCTTCAATCGAGTTTCCCCCGAGTTTGAGGAAATTATCGTCGAGTGTGATTGTGTGGGAAGGAATGTCGAGCACGCTCGCCCATACTTTTTGCATCTGGCGCTCTGTTTCTGACATGGGTTGCGAATTTGGCTCTCGTGTAGCTGCATATTCTTTGATTCCATGCTCTGCTTCCACTGGAGAGTCTGTGGTCGTAATAGCGTATTGTGAAAGATTGTGTGGGATAGTTGTCTTGATGTCCGACAATAACTGACGCGGAGTCGCATCGTCAAGTTGATTGAGCACATGATGAAACAGCTCCAGCAACTTTTGTACTGCGTTTGGCTCCATGACCTTTGAGTCGAATGAAGTCAATACTCTGAGCTGATTCGGGGCCACGAAAATTTCAAGGGTCAGAGCACAAGTGTCGGCCCCTTCGTCCAGACTATCTCCCTGACATTTGCCAATCAGCGCCTCTTCAAGCGGAATGCCCTCTTCATGCTGTATGATGAGCTGAGTTTGAAAAAGACTGGCCATTTGCGCGGCGGGAGAGACCTTGGCAATGTTTTGCAGGCCGGTCTGCTCAAAGGCCATCATTTCAATTGCTTGTCGCTGCAAGTGTCCGAGGTAGTCCGAGACTGGCTGGTCGTATGCCAGCTGCACGCGCACTGGGACAGTCGCAAAAGTTGGGGCTATCAAGCTCTCTAGGCCAGCAACTGGTGCGCTTCGCCCGTATACAGTGACACCAAACGCGACATCAGTCGAGTTTGTCAATCGCCCGACAGCAAAAGCCCATGCTGCGCGAATGAGTGTCGATGATGTAACACTCAGACTTTTGTTCTGGAGACGAGGGACGATATACTCGACCGTGCTATTTGGCTCAGGCTGTTGGACGTGCGGCGGCAAAGGAGGAAATGCCGTACTGGCATAGTGATTGAGGGCCTGCCGCCAGTATTCCGATGCTGTCGTATTGGATTGGTCCTTGACGTATCTGAGAAATGTCTGCATCCCAGGGCCACAGTCAATAGATAGCCCCTCGTATGCGCGACTGAGCGCGTCTGCGACGAGTTTCAGTGACCAGCCGTCATAGAGGACATGATGTGCCGTCCATACAAGCCACTTGAAAGTAGCTGATCCGTCTGTGATGAGCGCGTATCGTGTCAGAGGATGACCGAGTTCCATCAGCTCTTCTGAATCAGTTTCGAGGTAGTCTTTCAAGCTGCACGAGGTTTTCCAATCCATATTTTCATCTACAACCACCTGCAGCATGCCTAACTCATGGTGCTGGACGATTCGGGTGCGAAGAATTGGTATCCTACGCACCACTTCCTCCCATGCTGCTTTCAGCTTCTCTAGCGAGACGCTTGCATTTATTTGCAAGACTCCCTGTCTCATGTAGCTTCGAGGACGCTTTAAAGATAAAGACATGATGCCTTCTTGAAGTGGTGTGCATGGATATGCGTCTTGGACCAAGACGGGGTCCAAGTTGCACAATCCAGAAATGTCTTTGACAATGGTCTCTGCATCGCCGCCATCTATGAGTGCAAACGGTCCGATTTCAACTTTTTGCTGAGAATCCCGTTGGTCCACGACCTTTTCGGCCAGTTCATGCAAGATTGGGTGGCCAAGGATATCCGCGACAGTCAGCTCAATACCAACTTTTCGACCTTCTGCCACAACCTGCATCGCATCAATCGAATTCCCGCCTAGATGCAAAAAGTTGTCATTGACCCCAATTCCATCAAGATCGACACCAAGTACATTGGCCCATAGTTGCGCAACCTGTTTCTCTGTATTGGAGGGCGCTCGTGTCGATTGTTCCTTGAGCTGCTCCATTTCCTGTCTATTGGCAAGACTTTTGCGATCAATCTTTCCATTCATCGTAATGGGAAACTCTTTCAGAATTGTAATGCCTTCGGGCATCATAAATGGAGGGAGATTTTGTTCCAAAGTCTTTTGAATCTCGTCTTGCACCATCGTCCCTGCATCTTGAGAGAGTGTCCCTTTCTCGGTTTCAGGGTTTGGGTCACGCACAGTGACAAAGGCAACCATCCGGGCGCCCTGATTATTATGTTGAACAACAACGACGGCTTCGTCAACAGACTCGCATGCGCGCAGTGCATGCTCAACCTCGCCGAGTTCAATCCGCTGTCCTCGAATTTTCACTTGTGAATCTTTGCGCCCAATAAAAGTCAGGCTTCCGTCCTTGTCGAGTCGGACCAAGTCTCCCGTCTTGTAAAGCCGACCACGTCTTCCTGGATGCCGGGGACTGCCCTCGAGCAGCCAAAGCGGGCTCTCAATGAATGCTGCTGCTGTCTTCTCCGGGTCGTCCAAATAGCCCTGTCCAACAATGGGACCCTCGAGAAGCAGCTCTCCAACGCAGCCCGGTGTGAGCAAAACATGGTGGTCATCAGCATCGACAACCCAAGTCAGCAATCCGAGGCCCTTTCCCAAGTGCGTAGCATCCTCGATACTCTTGGGACTGGCATTGATTGTACAATTCGGTGTGCACTCGCATGGTCCATAGAGATTGATAATGTTGACCCTCCCCCACCAACGTGCCACGTCTTTGGGGTGCAGCGTTTCTCCGCCAAAGACAATCGTGTCTATACTAGGGACCTGCTCGGGAGATAGCAGTCGGGCAACAGATGTAGTGAGATCGATGGCGTTTGCCTTGAGAGACGCGATGCTTTCCACCAAGCTGTCTCGCCTCTGTTGTTCGCTGGGGACGCAAACACAGCCTCCCGCAGCGAGGGTCGAGAATACATTGCAGATTGAAACGTCAAATGTATATGAGCAAAAGTCGTAAACTCTAGAGCTCGATGTGCGACGTAAGCTGTCCTGTTGGTAGTGAAGAGCAGATGCGAGGTTTCGATGGGTTATGACGGCGCCTTTTGGCACACCCGTACTACCCGACGTAAAGGCAATGTACATGATATCTGACGGACTGGATGAGCTTGTTGGAGAGCCGGGTTGATTGTACAAGGATTGACTGGCATCTGTATCAAGCGTGACCACATGGGGTGCCAGTCGAGAGCTCAGTTGCCTCTCCATGTCGCCCGACACAATGACACTCGCCTTGACTTGCTTTGACAGGGCTAGCAGACGACCTTCTGGAAGCGACGGGTCAAACAACACAAACGCAGCGCCAGTCTTGAGCACTCCGAGCATCGCGACGGTTACCCACATGGATTTCTCGAAGCACAGAGGCACCACTGTACCACGACAGACACCAAGCCCGGCAAGCTGGCCAGACAGACCCGTAGCTAGGCGGTCAAGTTGGCCGTATGATAGCTCTCCATCCCAGGCACAGACAGCCAGTGCAGCGGGCTGAGATGTCGCGCACTCCTGGATAAGATGATGCACGCAACGCTCAACTGGCGTTGGGACCGCCCGATTCCAATCCCAGATGTGTTCAAAATCCTCGGGTGTCGCAATCATTATTGTAGAGATATTTTTTAGAGGACTCAAGGCCTGAATTTGATGAATAGTAAACGCCAGCTGTCGACACAAGTGTTTCATGATCCATTCAGAGGTTGTTTTGGAGTCGAAAGAAGCCGTAATGTTAGTACGGTCAGTACCAAAGTGGATTGTAAGTACTAGAGCGATATTCTCGCTCCATGTCGGCAACTTCTCGTCGAGATCCTGACAAAAGGAACCCTCTATCAAAGTATTCTTTTCGGGTTGAACACTGATTAGCGTCGAGGGGCCAAGCATGCTTCCGACGTCGCTTCCCGACTTGTTCAAGCCATCCACAACGGCAGACGCGGCTTTGTTTTGCTGATCCTGCACATGGACGAGATAGTCTTGAACAGTCTGGTGGCTATCTGTGTTGATACGGATGTGCTTGGCAAGCACATTTGCATCCGCGTCACCTGCTGGCCTTGTTGCCTGATGTCGCAAATCCGCCACGCCAAACACAACACGGTTCGACATTGTCATGCGGCTCACGACCAAGGCCCAAGCCGCATACAAGGTAGTCGACTCTGTCTGCCCCATGGTCCGATTTTTGACTGGTGGACACTGCTGCTCCAGCACCGCGTTTCGCGTTGGCGGCTTTCCGAGCAAAGGTAGGATAGGAAACGATACATAATCCACATCCTCGTGTTCATCTGAAGGAGCTGGCGCTCGGCTAGAGTGATTCGCTTCTTGCGTGTTATTCACATTATTACCATTGATTAAAGGCTCTGCCTCATCCTGGCTCGTGCCCCTCGAATATGGTGCGGCAATTAGCCCAAGCATCGCTAGACTGTCACGGGCAATGCTGCTGTTTTGGTAGAACGTCATTGTGCTGATATGTACGGCTTGGTAATGTATTCTTGCTCCTTTTTCGTGGCCAGATGTTGGTTCGAGGAGGTTTAGAGCAGTCTTTCAATTGAGGCAGCAAAATACGAGCATAAAGCGTTATGCTGCCTAAGCGTTATGCATTGAGAGTTGTATCTATTACTACCCAGCCTGGAACAGTCATTCGGCATATACCCGTTGCGGTCAACACCTCGGCATATCGTAATAGTCATTTATCAGGTCTTACTTTCCATCATCACGTCTGATACCTGCATATGTCGTGGACAAGACTGTCCGCCGCTTGTGTATCCACACCACCACCATTACCACGCCTATATGATGATGTCAAGCATGCAAGCTCAATAGAATATCAATAGACCGGTAGCCTTGCATCTCAATGACTTCATAGTCTTGATTGATTGTGTAATTTAGATCCTTCCATGGAAGAATAACGCCAGAAAGAAGGGCGGTGGGCTTGTCCACCACGTGCTGCCTCGCCGGGATCGCCATGTCTCGGAAAGTACTGTTGAGCCAAGTTGAGTTTGAGCGTGCGAGCACAAATTTTCCCGAATGGGACATGTCCGAACACGAAAGATGTCTTTCTTTTCTTTTTCTTTTTTTTTTAAAAAATAAAATAAAAAATTCATGGGGTCTACATCTTGTTGGATAGTATATCAAGTCCTGTTGATGAATCCCCCGACAGATTCACCACCTGCCTTATCACGTATCCTATCAAAGAATATATTGGCAATTTTTCTGAGACTTTACAGAGATATAGCTGCAGAAAAGAGAGGCCAAAACATGCTGAAAGTTTCCATCAAGGATGTTATCTCTTACTCGGCCGGCCAAGGGCTGCTGCCATTGGGGGCTTCGGCCGTTTTGGCCGTGGCCATGCTCTTTGCCAGCAGTCTTCTTATCAAGATGCGTTATGCGCGACTGCGCAACATACCGGGCCCAGCGCTATCAAAGATTACGGACTGGCATTTGAGTCTACATGACTTGTCATATGACCGGAATAATGCAATCTTTGACTGGCACCGGCAGTATGGCCCTATCGTCTGCATTGCGCCCAATGAAGTGTCCGTCGCCACGCTGGAAGCTACAAAGGTGATATACGGAACAAGCCACCGATGGGCAAAGAGCGACTACTTTGACTTGTTCATGGGATACAATATGAGATCCGTCTTTGCAACCAAACCGTACGAAGCGCATCGCACAAAGAGAAAGCTCATTTCGGCCTTTTATCAAGCGTCCAACATTTACACAAACCCCAATATCGAAGCCCACGTCCAAGAACGGTGCCGCACTTTTTTGAAGCAAATTCAGCATGGCCAGGCCGTGGATGTATATGCTCTGACTGACCGTTTGGCTTTGACATTATCACAAATCTCGTCTTTGGACCTGATCATGGCTCAACTTCCATTGAGCACGACTGCCAAGAGCGGGACATTCTTCTGGAGCTGAAGCAGCTGCAGTTTTTCAATCTTCTCCGCTCCCGCTTTCCAGTCTTACTTCGATTCGTGCCAGCGCTGCTGAGGCAGTTGAGTTCAAATTTTGGTTACCTATCCGCCGAAGACAAGCTGGCGGCCTGGTGCCAGGCACGCATCTCAACAACCATCAAGGACTCGGGGGCGTCCAAGGCGCACGGCTTGCTGCAGATTCTGCGCGAAAGCCACACCACGGAGCATGGCGTTGAGAAGCCGCTCGATAGGCTCTACATTTCTGCAGAGATTCTCGACAATATCAATGCCGCAGAGGCCACGACGGCGGTCACTGCCACGTACCTCATCTGGAGGCTAACCCAGAACCCATTTTGGCAGGGCAAGATACGACAGGAGCTGGCTACCCTACCCAAACAGGAAGACGGCTCTATATCCTTTGCCGACGTCAATGCGGGAGCTCCGTCTCTGGAAGCCTGCTTGAAAGAAGTCTACCGACTCCACCCGGCCTCGAGCGGTCGAGCCGAGCGGGTCGTGCCTCGAGGAGGCTGTGAGTTATCAGGCGTCTACCTCCCAGAAGGCACCGTCGTCTCGACTTCCGTCGTGGCCTTGCACCGAGACCAAGTCATTTTCCCGGATGCCGACGCCTTTTTGCCGCAAAGATGGCTCGGCGCGGACAAGAAGACGCTGCAGATTCGCGAAGCGCAGCTGATTCCGTTTGGGTACGGGGGCAGGATCTGCTTGGGGAAAGCGCTCGCCACCATGGAGATTAAGCTACTCGTCGCGGCTCTGTATCTCACGTATCAGACTGAACCGAGTGATGTAACTAGCCAGGCATCCATGAGACAGTGCAGTACGCATGATGCAGTTCCTCGCGGGATTGCATGTCTGGTTCGATGCCGCGCAATCGCACAAGATTGAGTAAAAATGGCAATAAAATCACAGGGGGCGGGTTCATTTGCATCAATGTTTTCTTCTTTTTTTTTCTTTTTTTGCCTTTTCTTTTTCTCTTTAGGAACCAAGGTTGTTTGGGTACAGTGTCATCCTCCACATTTCAATGCACATCTCGATAGGAGGCCGCGCCAATATTACACTATTGGGGAGCTAGAAACTCCACGCCAATATTACAGTATTGGGAAGCTACAAACTGATTGACGTCTGCAAAACTCTGCACTCAGTACTGATCGTCCAAGAGAATCAGCATGCTGTAAAATTGCGCAATATGTAGCCTTGATGCCGCAGCCTTGATGCCGCATCAACCCCAGTCTTCGGCAATAAGCGGCAGAAAAGTAAGCAAAGTCAATCTTGGTTCGGTCGGAAGCACTTGTATCACATATCGGCTCTCGATTCCGAGACATGGGTGCCCCCTCCTGTCAGCACAAGGTCAGCCACCCGCTCGCGGGGTAAACCTATCCCTGTTGTTCTCGAAGAAAGTGGCCTGAAAGAGAAGGGCCGAGTGTGGCTGTCCGGCTTTAATTCTTCCACTCCATTTTGGCCGTCCAAGGAAAACTATTGCTTCTAGAATTTGATATTCAATATTGCGGCCTGTAGGTGCGTCGCTCATTGCCACATTATTAGTCAAGTATAAAACGCCCCAGGACCCAGTTGATGTTACGTGTCATACATATGCTATGCAATGGTTGGTGGCTAGCCCACCGTTCTGGCAACTCACAAGGCCTTTAAAGACATTTCTCATGAAAGTGTTTTGATTTGACGGTGAGAGGGTTCAGAAATAGTTGATTCAATCTCCTGTACAGTATGCTGTCATGCCCAATGTTACTGCCACGGTTACTTAAAATCCAACCCAACGCAGCCAAGGTGCTTTTATTCCCACACTGTTTCTAAATCTAGCCACGAATTGCTTCCGATAGCAGCCCTAGGCCAGTGTCTAAATGGTCCCAGGTCGGCCACCCATAGCCCAGTCTGAAATATGTGTCTTGGCCGCCAAACCACGACCCGCGCCCGACGTAGGTGCCGTACTTTGCCAAGAGCCTGCTGTAGAATGCCTCGACCCCGCCGTACGGCTCCTTCTTGAACTTGATGAAGCACATGGCTCCGGCGTCGGGTCTTATCCACTCCACCCACTCGCTCTCCTCGGCCACCCACGCCGCAACGCGATCGCGTCGACGCTGCAAGTCAGCAATGGTTGCCGAGAGAAGCTCGCTGCGACGGCATAGAATCTGCTCGGCGACGAGTTCGTCGAGAACGCTGCCGCTTATGCTGATTTGCTCCTTTGCAGCAAGAAATGTCTCATGGAGCGCTGGGTTCGTGGTTGAGAGCCAGCCCATGCGTATGCCAGGAACGCCGTACGCCTTGGACATGGACGAAACTGTAATGACATTGTTTCTCAGATAGCCACTGCCTGAATTGACTGCTTCATGCTCGCCTCTGTCTGAAGTAGATGAGTATTTCAGGTGTGCATATGTTTCGTCAATCAGCAGATATGCGCCCGCCTCCTGAGCAAGGTCCGCGAGCTTGCGAAGCTCGGCATCTGTGCACATGGTTCCGGTAGGATTATTTGGGGAGCAGATGCTGATAACTTTGGTGATTCCAGGTCGAATGGCAGCAGCAATTTTATCCAAATCCAGAGAGAATTGCGACTCATACTCCAGATCGACAAAGGTAATGTCGCATCCAATGGAGCGAGGTATCTCGAGACTACTGGTGTAATTTGGCCGAGTGACAATGAGATGAGAGTCCGCGCCAAGTAGAGCAGTCAAAATGATGAAAAGCGATGTCGAGGCACCTGCGGTGATGAGGACATCGTCTGGAGTGAGAGATCCATTAGATGCCTCGGTGATGATGGACCGAAGTTTGGGGCTTCCTTTGTGCTCAGTGTACGTGAGAATGGTACTCTGCGGGATGCTGATTTGCAAAGACTCCAAGGTCTGGTCTGAAATGGCGCTCTCGGACAAATTGTACTTGATTGAGACGCCGACTTCTTCGGGCGCTTCCTTCTCAATGGCCATGCGCTGATAATTCATCTTGATGCACTTTTCAAGGCGTATGATCTGGGCCGAAGGAGAAATGTACTGTGGTCTTTGGCTTCCGGTATTCCAGCGATGATGAAGAATCATGGTTGGGCCTCCGCTTACGGCCCAAGAGGTAGGCGAGAGAGTGCAAATACACTATCCCACACTGTACATACTCGGCACATAGTAGAGCGGTAGAGTTGATCCTCCGATGACCGCCTCGCGGCTTATTCATTAGTAAAACCGCATCATAGTACCAATGTCTATCCAGATTCGGCGTTTTGCCAAAGCGACACGACATTTCCCCAGTTGCTGCTGGTGTCCCCGCCAGATCGGCACATCGACCCCAGCCTTGTGCAGTATACGGGTTATGTTGCACCTGGCTTCTGAGATGCATAGCCAAAATAGCGTTAGGTGAGACAATCTCTCAACATCTGTCTCGCCGAGATGACACGAGGTTCACCAACTTCGATGAGTCGGTCTATATTGCGGAGTACTGCCACGCCATACGGAGACCGGGTCGTCACACTCGAGCTCAAGCAAGACATAGTGCTACAGGCCAAATTAGGGTGTGAGAATCTGTGGTAAGAAAAACTAAAATAATTACTTGCTGATGTAGCATTCGTTTTAAGTCTACCGCGAGATTGTCGTCTCGTAAATAGAATGTCGTATAATAATTTCAAGGTGTGTTCAAAACTCTCTCGTGGCTGCCGCTTGCACGGCGATGCATCTTCCTTCATTATCCTGACACGTAGCACATGAGACTGAGACTCGGCCGTGAGACTGGGACTCAGTGTAGAATCCTTGCATTGATACCCTATAACTATAGCTAATAATGACTCGTGTCAACATACGACGCTTAACGTACCCGTGGAAGCGTGAGAAAATGTTGCAGAATCCTTTGCGGCCGTCAATCCTCCTATTTTGTCAGTATGTCTAGTCAACGTGCGCATTCCCACTGAGGTCTATTCGACGGCGAGAGACGATTCTCAGGCTCTGTGGGTGCAGTGAGGATTTGCTCACTTCACCAACGAGGAAATTGCGGCGTGATGAACTATCCGAATGCATAATTACCACTCAAATAAAGTCTATTCGTAGAAAAGAAGTCGGCTGGCTGAAAATCGAGTTGCGTGAGGCTGACAAAAGTGCAAGCTCGGATCAGGTCGTCCGCGCAGGCTCATTCTGCATCATGTCATTCGCAAAGCTGCACTGTTTTGTATATTGCGAAATGAACAAGAGGCCTGAGCATCTGCTTTTGCTCTTAAAGTCTACTGCGCCTGTTTGATGAGCCTCAGATTTGTCAAGTGTTCGCCTTGATCGCGATACAGTCGGAGCCTTTCAACCACTACAGCTTGCCACCAGGATTATCCTTACGAGCATCGTACCAGTGATTTTACTGCAAGACAAGGTATTCTTCCTTGCAAAGAGCACAGAGTATGCCCAGAAATGCGACGCATGCCAATTACAACCACATATGCTGGTTATTACTGGCCGATTTTTGGCACGTCAGTCGTAACTACTTCTTGATTCATCACAATCATGTTCAGGAGCTAATAGAGTGAGCAGCATAATTTGTTCTATAGATTTCGTCAATTTCACGTGCAATGGTACACTATCCTAGGACAGGCATGGGTACATGGTGACCGTAGTCAATGTTGGCATCGTCAGCCTCCAGTCTATCCGTGCAACTGCCAAACAGTCGATCCCAGACCCGCGTCTGCTTGCCATAGTTGAAGCTCTTCTTCCATCCTCTGCGATGGTGCAAATCGTGATCCTCGAGAGCGAGTTCCATACTCATCAGCCCGAGGATGCCAGAAACAGGCGACGGAACAATGCCATGAACGCGCAGGCCACAATGGCCCCAGACCTCGGCCCATGTGAGGTACTCAAAGCACATCCACCACTCATAGAACCCGAGGCGCAATCCAAGAGACCAAAAGGTCAAATACGTGAGGAACGGGACGATGAAGATTTCAATAATCTCCTGCTCATCGTCCGCGAAGCCAGAGTGTACGGCAGTCGGATGTTTCGCAAGATGGTGAGTTCGATGATACTTCCAAAGGCCAGGCAGTTCGTGGCAGGCGCGGTGATACGCGTAGAAGAAAAAATCGAGAATAATGCCATACAGGCTGAGCTTGAGCAAGAACGGCGCGTAAGCGCTCGTATCTTGAATCGCCGCCAGAGGTGGAACCTCGGGGTTATAGGTCAGAAAGACAGCCATGACCATGCGGAATCCAGTCGTCTTTTCCAGCTCGCCAAGGATTTTCCATGTTCCGGTGTTGGGGATACCGTCGCGGGGCACCTCGCCGTCGAGCACGCCGTGTTTGTAGATGAGCCCCCGCAAAAGGTTGACTTCCCGTATGGCGATGAGTTTGTACGACGTGTAGTAGAAGATTATGGCGGCGATTTTGCCCATGGGCCAACCGGTCAGCGAGACCCAGGCCTGGTGGATGAGGAGCGGCAGAGCGGCGTGGATGAGAATATAACGATGTTGTGACCAAGCAGGCATGAATGGTATCTTGTCCGTCTTTTCAAACTTGGGCGGCGCTTGGTCCGGGAGGATGGGATACAGATTGAAACGGTCGACGAGACGCTGGGCGCTGTTCCATGTCTTTGGATCGGCCTTGGGCCAGTCCGAGACCATGGAGTGTTGGTTGTGTTCCTGAGCTCTTCCCATGTTGACCGATCAGTATTTTCGCTGGGATTAAATTCGGCTTGGACGCTGGAACAGGGTCAAGATTTGGTGATTGTCGTTGGATACATGTTGTTATAATAAGCCCCTCCGTTGCCACACTACGCTTGCTAGCCGAGGGCGGCCCAACATGTTGCCCCGACGTTGCGCTCGGACGGCGTGATGACTAGACATGACCGCAATGTGGGCTAAACCCCCCCGGATGCTGCGTAGTAAGGCGATCTGACGACTTTAAACGTAGCGCGAACCAGCTTTTGGTTTCAAAAGCCATCTTTTCAGCATGTGAATCCACGGACTCGGCCCTGCAAGAATTTTTCCGTACCCCTCTTGCTGATGCACATGGTCGTTGCGGGGTAAACTCTAAATTGAAACGGGGTAGTAGCGCGGATAGGCCGGGAATGAGTCCATAACCGCACTGTAGCAGCATAGTAGTCGTAGGGGAGAGTTCCGGCAAGGCCGATTTCCCGTCAAAGCTCCGGAAGAGGGGGTCGCGATGCAAGCAAGAAACAACTCCGACTCGAGCTGCCTTGATGAGACCAGCAATAGATCGCGGCGTAGGCAGATGGCTAGTTGGGCTGCCTTGACCATCACTTGGAGGCCGGGCTCGTCTGAGGCGTGGAGCAGTTGCGTTTGTTGCCTTTTCACAACGTGACTGCAAGCCGAGTAGTTGGCTTTGCTGACATAATCTCAGAATCTTGCCAATTCGAACAAGCCAGTCCTCGCAACACTTCCGGTGACCCCGATCAATGTCTACAAAGTTTACATGCGCAACCGACGACGACGAGTTGACAGCCGCTGCTCGCTTGGCCGCGCGCTTGATAGCCCACACCGTGTACGATGCAGTCACTAGATCCGTGTGGATAGCCTGCATATCATTGGCAAGCATTGGATACGGCTCTGCTTTCCGATGATCGCCAGGGGGAATGCACAGAAATGACTCTGAATTCTCTGAGCAGGCAAACCATCGGTGTCAAATTCTGCGTGTTGTTTGAGTCAATAAATTGGTGTGAATCAGGGGCCAGCGTAGACGTTGCGCCACTGCCAGCTGAGACGCGGCTATGGCCCTATCGAGGTACCGATGAGCAGCGACGGAGGCACCTTCTCGAAAAAATCTCAACACATCATGTTGCTACCCGAACGGGGCAATCTCGGAAGAGCGCCTGACTGCCACATCAAAATCAGGTGGCACATCCTGTCTCAACGTAAGCAGACTGACAAGACATATTTCATGAGCCTCAACTGAAGAAAAAAACACAGGTCGTCACCCTCCCTGATTTTGGTGTTCTCGGATCAAGGGTTCTGTGTTGCACAATGGAGCATCCAAAATTCGGTGCTGATGGAGACGGTCTCCTCGTTATTCATGTGGCTCTTTACCGCATGGCCACGAGATCCTTTGCCGAAGCCTACAGGATACTCGGCTACAAGACACACCACGGCACTGAAGACCTCCTAGGCAATCCGTGGGTCGGCATTGAGCAGGCCGTGGAAGCTACATGGCCTGATGTCCCTCACGCGCGACCACGGCCGCGTTTTACCCGCCAAGACTGGGACGCCCTATGAGGGGACGAATACGACATCGTGACGGACTTGGCCTGCCCTTTTGCCGACCAGCTCATTGCGGCGTATCCCAAGGCGAAAATCGTCGTGGTGCAGAGAGACTTTGAGAGTTGGTGGGCCAGCTATCAGGCCGGCGTGCTGGATCACATATTTCCGCGTCGACAGTGGCTCACGGTGTGGCTCATTCGCAACGTGCTGCGGTCGCGCGCGGCCGATGCCATGATCAAGGTCAACTACGGCCTCTTTAATGCGACAAACATGGCCGGCATCAAGGACAATGCGCGCAAGACCTATGACGAGTATTATCGCAACATTCGAGAGAGGATACCGGCGGAGCGGCGGCTAGAATACACAATGGGCGATGGATGGGAGCCGCTGTGTGCGTTTTTGGGCGAGAAAGTGCCAGATGTACCCTTTCCACGTCTGAATGACAGCGCGTACCGTAAGCGGAGTCAACAGGCTGGCGAGATGGTGGTTTTTCTGACATCGGCGAAGAGGTTGGCATGGCTCGCTCTGGCGATAGGTGCGGTTAGTATGGCGTTTTGGCATATGAGCATCTGATTGACCATTGATGGCTTCTGCATGATTGTCGTGACCTTGATTTCAACAATTGATGCGACCCTTATCGGGTGAGCGGGATTCAAGCGCACAAGAGTGTATACATATTTGTACAGACTTTGCCGAATCGCTGGCCGGCGGCGTGCATGGAGCCACGGTCCTAACAAACGAGTAGTGACTGTTGAAACAATGGCTGAAACATGGTATAATACGTGGCACTTTGTAACATTGGGCAAGGCCAGTATCGAAGCCAGCAACGCGCGACGGGCAGAAGGTATTCAGGTGAGCAGTTGCTATCGCGGAAAACTAACCCGTCAATAATTGTTAACCTTAAAAAAAAAGACTGGCGCTAATCAGAATGGCGTTTGACTTCCGGCAGGGGTAGGAGTCCGCGCAAGTCTGACATAATAAATATTTACCTAGTAATTGCGGTTCAGGCCACTGCGTCAGGGGCGTCAGGGGAGGGTCGGTTAACGAAAGAAGACTGATGGCTGTATCGAAGAGAAAAAGGAATGGAACACTTGCTGTCACGTCGTTTCAAGGCTCAAAGACATGTCGAATAATTGATGCCATAATTTGATGTGACTGGATGGGTGTCTCGAGTGGAGGGAGGATTGCAACAGGTGAGACTAGCGTGGCAATCTAAATGCTTTCCATGAATAATGACGTTGAAACGATAAGATGAGCATGACGGTGCAGTGTTTGGACAAGAGTCAGTATGATGGTGTCTACTGGTATGAATTCGGTGAGGATGTTCGCAAGCAAGTTTTGGATATATGTGCAAAGAAACGGGTATGGAATCGGCAATTGGCTCCAGGTAGGTACCGAGTATCATTGCAAAATCCCGAGAGTACGTATAGATGGACAAAAAAGTGATGGGTTGCGATCTGGGATTTCTTCTCTCAAGGTGCTTGGATCTTATTACTAGCATCTTCAGAAAATAGGAAAATAAAAGGTCAGACAGGGGCAAAAGGGAGCTAATGCTGGCGTCGTCGAGTGATTACCTAGTTGAGTCAAGGCTGATGGATGAAAGCGGAGCATGCCGGCTGAGAGCTGAGAGGAGGAAAGTACTGATATGGGCAATAATATGCTGTACAAAGTCGGGATGCGGGGTGCATGGGGAGAGTCAATATCGAAAAGGGGGCATCCGAGATGAGTGCGGCCTGACAGACAGGAGAAGATGGTGGTAAAAGAAAGAAAAATTAAGGCAGGAGAGACAAAGAGACTATGTTGTGCAGAAAGTAAGCCCTATGATGATGAGGCTGAATGGGAGTGTATGAGTGACAATGGAGTGCTAGTACTTGTTAGTGATGGCACTGATGGATGGCACCATCGTACTTCGTATGGCAATTTATGGGGTCGGTGTTTTGGAAGAGGACGGTTGGACGGGCAAAGGACTCTGCCGAAAGTTTCAAGGTCCTTTTGTTGGATTGGTGGTGACTGACTTGTGTGTTAAAAAACTTGGTGACGCAAACAGTGTCTCCACAGGGATGACCGTGGCTGCAGAGAGCCCGCGACGACTAATCAAGTCACCAATGTCGCTGTGATCTTCTCCTCGTCATGCATATACCATCAGGTTCGAGAACAGACAGAATTACGTCAACTTGTCTGCAATTTTCAAGAGTCAAAGAATTTGCAGCATTGACGGCGGAGAAAACAGAATCCACAAGATTATTGCTACTTTGGTGTGGCTCCCACTTATTACTTCCCCACCTATTAATATGTGGCGCCGTGGCCCCCTCTCAGGCCAGTCCAGAAGAGGAATCGAGTCACGCAGCCTGCAATAAGCATGTCAGTGTCAGTAATTAGTTAGGGGCTGGTGAGAAAGAGGAGAGAAGAGAAGAAGAATTGAAAAGACTGAGTTGATTTGGGTTTGAAGCTGTCTCTTTATATCAGAGCTGTCTTCAAGCCGTGAGACAGAATAGCCAGGTACCGACAGCCGTTGTCATAAATACAGTCCGTCGGTCGGGCCGCGGGTTGCAGCCATCTTTACCAGTAAAAAAAGACGTTCCGTAATACCTTCGTATTATTACTTGTTTGGCCCACTCAGAAGACCCCTTTGTGCGCGGCCCCGCCCTTGCCCCCCAGCAAAGCTAGGCAATTGGTGCTTTTGGCTGGATATTTTGCCCGTCACGCGACACTGACTGACTAGTTGGTTTGGTTGCCTGTGCCTCCAAAAAAAAAAACGTGCCGGAAGCGGCACGTTGCAGCCTCTGTACAAAAGTGCAGTGCAGATGCTCCGAGCGCGGACCTGACTTCAAATTGATCCCATCATGCTGTGCAGCCTTTGAGCATCATTCCGAGCCCCCTAATGGTAGACTACCTGTATCACTCCATAACATCCTCCCTCCTCTTGCCCTTGATCAAAGACCTTCAATTTTATGGAGTCTGTAGTCACTTTAGCGCCTCGTTGCCATCCTGTAGTGCTGCTCTTCCAGCCTTGTTACATATTAAGACTCAGCCACGCCACGGCGTTCCCCCATCTCTGATCCCCATTGTCCACTCTCTCTTACGCCCCTCTCTGCTCCTGCCATCGCGACGGCCACACACTCTTTTTTTTTTAATTCCTTCTCTCCTGCTTCAACAGCAGTCTGGCTGGACATTTTTGTTGTTATCTTCCTCTTCCTTTTTTTACTTGACTTTTTTCTTGCTTGTTTGCCGATTGCGAGTTCGTCTTCTGTCAAATTTTTGCGCCGGCGACCCAGAGCCCCATTTCGACAGCTCGGGGAGCAAACGCGCTCTGCCCTTGTCCCATATCTGCTGTCGACAACCTCATCTTTCCGTCATGGACCGCTTGCGTCATCTCATTGGCACCGTTGCCGCCCGATTCGCCAACCGTCGCTATGTTTTCGCTCTCGCTGCCGTCAGCGTCGTCGCCGCCAAGGCTGTCCACATTGACGCCCATCTCGATGCCCTCACGCCCTCCGACATGCTGCAATGGGGTCCGTCCTTCTTTTTTCAGGACAGCATCTTGCTCATAATGATTCGCGCAATGCTCTTTGCCCAAGGCCCCTGGGCCGCTCTCATCGGCACTATCCTCGCCTCCATCCTAGTCCTCGTCTGCCTTGCCCTCGCATCCATCAACATCTCCTTCTTCGCCGTCGCCGGCAACGAGCTGCATTGGCGGAATGTTGCTCTCGCCGGTGATTCCTCCTCCTGGAGCACTCTACTTACCGGTCTCTTCTCCCTCAGCGTCACCCTGACCGTCATACTCCTCGCAAGCTGGCTCTTGCAAGATGTCTGCTACATTGTCGCAACCGTTGCCCTCGATATGATCAAATTTCCCTTTACTTTTGTCTACTCGTTGATCGCTAGCAATCGCCGCCGTCCCTCCGCCGGCCATTACTCCAACGTGCCTCAGAACGACGCCGAAAACGCCCTCGAGCACCGCTATACCGATGACGAGTTAGACTCATCATCCGAGCTCAAGATGGCCCAGCCTCCCCGACGCCGCAATACTTTCATTGGTCTAGCCTTTAATCTTTGTGTCGGTCTCGGTCTCCTCGCCCAGCTCGTTTCCTACGCCACTCGTCCCGACCAGACATCCGTCACCTTCATGTCATGGACCTTGCCACTTGTCCCCTTTATGGACTTTGCTCACGCCGCGCCAAACCTCTCAAACCTGCTCACCTATCACGGTCAAGGCTTCAACTTTGACAACCTAACAGCTCTGGCCGCGCCCGTCCCTTTCCCTTGGTTGCCCAAAGACGTCAAGCTCCCCGGATTTGAAGACTGGCATGACCACAGGGAACACTACAACGCCGACAAAGACCCCATCAAAATTTCCAACCTCCAGGATCCTCTTCTCGAGCCTCTCCACGCCCATATCAAGGACGTCTCTATTCGCAATATCATGCTCATCAAGCTTGAGAGCACACGCAAGGATGTCTTTCCCATCAAAAAGGGTGGTCTCATCTGGAATAAGTTTGAACAATCTTTTGGAAACGGCACCCTACCCAAAGCAGCCCAGGAGCGTCTTGCTACCCTAACTCCCAACGCCAACTACATCACCGGCGACTATGACGATGGTTTCGATCACGCCGAGCGACCACGACGCGGCGGCATCAACGCTAATAATTGCCACACCACTGGTACCTACACGCTCAAGAGTTTGCCTGGTACCCTCTGCGGCATTACTCCTCTGGTCGCCGATATGAACCAAGAGTACTACAGCCACGTCTACCAACCTTGCCTCGCTCATATCTTTGACGCTTTCAATGCGATTGATCACTCGTCCGACCGCCAAAAAGATGGATTCAAGCCCTACAAGTGGAACTCCCTATACATGCAGTCCGTAACACATACCTTTGACAAGCAGGACAAGCTCATGCCTGTCATGGGCTACAGCGATGAGCGCTTTGTCGACTCTGAATATCTGCGCTCCGACAAGGCCAAATTTGGCAAGTCAGAGATTGAAGATATCAACTACTATGGCATGCCCGAAAACGCCATTGCAGACTACGTCAGGGATGCCTTTACCTCGGCCAAGAAGAACAATGAGCGCGTCTTCCTGACGCACCTGACGTCGACTACCCACCACCCCTTTGCGCTGCCCAAAGGTGAACCGTATGTCAGCCTCAGCGAGGACTCGGGTCTACAGGACCTCTCAGGATACGCCAACGCCGCCGGCTTTGTCGACCGCTGGCTAGGCCAGATCTTTGATATTCTCGAAGAAACTGGCGCTGCCAACGAGACTCTCATCGTATATGTCGGCGACCACGGGCTATCGATTGCCGAGAATGCTGCCGTCACGCCTTATTACCAGGCCAACGTGGGCAACTTTCACGTCCCGCTCGTCCTCTCACACCCTAGCATGCCGCCTATCGATGTCAACGACGTTGTCAACTCCAACATGATCCTCCCCACGATTCTCGACCTTCTCATCGAAAGTGGCTCGCTCGGCGAGTCGGACACCAAGGCTGCGCAGGACCTGGTGAAAAATTACGAAGGCCAGTCGTTGATTCGTCCCTTGCGCAGCCACGGTCAGCCCGCCGATGTGGGCGGCTGGCAGTTTACCGTCATGAACCCAGGCCGCGCAACGCTTTCGGTCCGCGATGCCCGTCACCCAGACTGGCGCGTTGTCATCCCTATTGTGTCTGACATTGAGTGGCGCTTCACGAATACCAAGGATGACGAGCACGAAGACCAGCCGATTCTCGATTTTGGCTATCCTGAATTCCTGAAAAAGGTGGAGGCGGCCTTTGGTGAGGAAGTCTCCAAGTGGGTGGAGGAAGCGACTTTTGTGTCCCGTTGGTGGGTGGACGATAACGCTCGGCGCTGGCGCTACCAGCCGTCTTGATTATATACGCACACTTGATCAAACACGCAAAAAAGCGACCCTTTTCATGTTGAACATAGCATCTGTACTTTATTTCGGCAAGGCGTTTGACGGTATGCAGTTACTTTGGATGGTTTGGCTACCACGAACTTTTCGTTCTTCTTTTCGCTCCTTTTTTTTTTCTTCAACATTGTTTGCGTACAAGTTGGTGGCCAATCCAGGAAGAAGAATGGGCGTTTTCTTTTCCGAGTTTGGGGTTTTCTTTTCTTACAAATACTCATATAGACTTGGCTATGAACATGGGTCAATTTACTTAATCATCATGTCGACATTTGGCTTGGCGATGTTGTGATCTGTATTCCCTCTGTACATGTCATCTGTACATGTCATCTGTGATGATTCCAAACCCTTGGCGGGGAGCCTGGCTGGCGATTGAGTGGTGCGTTTTGGCGGGTAATCGACTACAGGGTACGCGTCTTGAACGACGGCGTTGCGAAGGGCGCGCTTTTTCTTGTCATTATTGTCAGGCCTGGACAATGCGGTAGTATATTCGTGACAGCCTCAAAGCTGCGTGTCAGTATATTGTCATTGCCCAAGCTGCTTACCATGGCGCCACGTGGGGAATACTCGACGGGGACTGACAGGATGCCATGTCATTGACGCTTTTGCTGCTAAAAGCAAATTTTGGCAGTAGCACGACTGCAATTCTGCAATGTATGCTGCGACCCGTGTAGTTGCGCAAATCGAATCGTCTCGTGCCCCGGGTATGAATACAACGCGCTGCTCAGCGCATACATCAAGAAAGCGTCCTGGCAGGTCTCTCTACAACTATTGAGAATGAAATCAATCTCTCTTACGAGTTGCAATGAGCACGCAATATTCAAAGTGTTATGGACACTGACATACAAGTGTCCAGAGCTTTGCTCTTACGACGACGCTGTCCGGCAACCAGTAC
Source organism: Beauveria bassiana ARSEF 2860 (assembly GCF_000280675.1). Lineage (NCBI taxonomy): Eukaryota > Fungi > Ascomycota > Sordariomycetes > Hypocreales > Cordycipitaceae > Beauveria > Beauveria bassiana. The sequence continues at coordinate 263,767 of NW_007930869.1, forward strand.
GGAGATCCCGGGCCGCGTCCGTGATTCACCCATATGTGTACACAGCTGCCTCTCATGATGCGAGTAATATAGCAATCATACAAGACGAGTGTCTATAGTCCAATGTCGAATACGCCTTTGGAAGAGAATATATTGCCACTTTGTAAGTAAAAGTCGCACACACAATTCGTCATGTTTACGATTATAAAGCACGGTAGGGGGCCGACGGGTAATTATGGAGAGCGGCGCTGGCCACCGGATTCGGGATTCGAGTTTCGGGGGGCTGTTTGGCGCAGACTATGCACCACTTGGGGGGGGGGGGGGGGGGGTGAGGAGAAGGGATGAAGAAATGGCAAGATCTGTTGTACGAGGCGTCATTATGAGCAATACCTTGAATTACGTATTACGTATTACGCGATTTATGACCATTGTTTAATGGTTTGGCAATTAGCCGGATAGAAATAAGCTTAAAGCGGAAACACACCCAAGGATGGACAGAGGAGGCCCCGGAAAGGCTTTACTATTTCTGGTGCTAAATGTTACCATGTAGGGATAAAATGACATGTTTCGTATATTTTCGCATGTTAATATTGTAGACAAGGGCTTAAATGAATCATGCAAGAATAATTTTTTTTTTACAAATGCCACCGTTAAAGAGACCGTAGCGTCAAGTGTGAGGAGTTGGCCTTGCAATTTCTGCGAGCACGCCATCGCTCACCTTTCCACACTTGCCCACCCAGGTCCCCGCTGAGAAACTGCTGGTTGGCCCAGTCTCTCTCCGCATCGGTCGCGGCCGAAGCGTCCGTCCTGTTTGTCGTCGTCTGTCGTCGTTCAAAAACAGGCACTGATAACTAGGTAAAAAAGTAGTTCAGCCCCAGCCGGCTTGGCTTGGGCTTGGGGAGGCGATCCTTTTTTCTTTTAATCTAGAACCTCGCGTGCCTTTCTTGCCGTCTCTCTTTTTTCTTTCTATTATCTCGTCTTGTGGCCGATTTTTACACATTCTTTCTCTGTCAGGCTGCGTACACCACAAACTCATCATCACCCGGCCGCTCACCTCCGGCACCCGCCTCCACCATCATCGTCACCACCACCACCACCACCACTCAACTCTTTCCCCCCCTCCGGGGTTTGCAAAAACAAGGTGTCGCCAACACAAAGCGATGAAGTCCTTTACCACTACCGGGGCCGACTCGCCGCCGGCTGAAAAGGACGACAGCGGCAAACATGGTCCCGACGCCGACATTGAGCGTCTCGCCCACGAGGGCGGCGGCTCCTCCATCGCCGAGGGCCACGTCCAGCAAGACAGGCTGAGGCGCGCCCTGTCTGCGCGGCAGGTCCAGATGATTGCCATTGGCGGCACCATTGGCACGGGCCTGTTTCTCGGCACCGGAAAGTCGCTGGCTACGGGCGGGCCGGCGTCGATGCTCATCTGCTACGCCATTGTCGGCGCCATCGTCTTTGTCACGATGCTGTCGCTGGGCGAAATGTCGGCGTTTATACCCGTCGCGGGTAGTTTTTGCACATTTGCGAGGTAAGACTCAAGAAATATAAAAAGAAAAGGAAAAAAAAATAGAAAAAAAAATAAGAAAGGTTTCTTCTTCTTCTTTTCTTTTCTTCTTCTTCTTCTTTTTTCTTTTATAAATCATTCACTCACTCACATCACACTCACAGCCGCTTCGTCGACGATGCTTTCGGTTTCGCCCTCACCTGGAACTACTGGTTCAACGACGCCGTCTCCACCGCGTCCGACCTCGTCGCCCTGCAGCTGCTGCTCGACTACTGGCACACCAACTTCCCCGGCGTCGCCTTTAGCCTCATCTTTTGGGTCGTCCTCATCGCCGCCAACATCATCACCGTCCGCGCCTACGGCGAGCTCGAGTACTGGCTGTCGCTGCTCAAAATCATCACCATCATCGCCTTTATATTCGTCGGCATCGCCGTCAACGCCGGCGGCAACACGGCGCATCACTACATTGGCGGCGAAAACTGGCATCTCCCCGGCGCGCCCTTTGTGGGCGGCATCGGCGGCTTCGCGTCCGTGTTTGTCACGGCGAGCTTTGCGTATGGCGGCACAGAGTCCATTGCCATTACGGCGGGCGAGACCAAGAACCCGAGCAAGAACATGCCGCGCGTCGTGAAAAATGTGTTTTGGCGCATCCTGCTCTTTTACATTCTCTCGATTCTGCTCATCGGCCTCAACGTGCCGTACACCAGCGACGGCCTCGAGAACAAGGACTCGCGCACCTCGCCGTTTACCCTCGTGTTCCAGATGGCGGGCGCGCAGGTCGCGGGCGGCATCATCAACGGCGTCGTCATCACGAGCGTCTTGTCGGCCGGCAACCACGCCCTGTTCGCGGGGTCGCGCCTGCTGTACACCCTGGCGATGCAGCGCCACGCGCCCCGCGTCTTTGCCCGTCTGAACAAGGGCCAGGTGCCCTGGGTCTCGGTGCTGGCGACCAGTTTGGTCGCTGGCTTGTGCTTTGGGTCTAGCTTTATCGGAGCCGGCCAGCTCTGGGCCTGGCTGCAAAAGTAAGTCAAAAAAACTCGGATAAAACGAAACCAAATCATGTCATTATGTGAACCCCTGGACTAATTTTCTTTTTTTTTTGGCAGTATTGTCGGTGTGTCGAACCAGCTCAGCTGGATCTCGATTGGCATCGCCTCGATCCGTTTCCGCAGCGGCCTCGAGGCTCAAGGCAAAACCCACCTCTTGCCTTTTAAAAACTGGACGTATCCGTGGGGGCCCTGGTGCTCCGTGATTCTCAACAGTTTTCTCGTGCTGGTGCAGGGCTGGAGCTCCTTTAAAGGTGGCTTCCACGCCGTCGACTTTGTCAGTCTATACGTGGAGCTGCCCGTCATGCTCCTCATGTTTTTGGCGTGGAAGTTTTTGAAGCGCACCAAGTTCGTCAAGGCCGAGGAAATGGACCTGGAAACGGACGTTTACAGTCCCGAACTGGACGAGGAGGACGACGAGTATTCTGGGCCCGCGTGGCGGTCGAGATCGAAAAAGGTGCTTAATTGGCTGTTTTAGCGTCTTTTGTTTAGCATGAGCATTGCATAGCATGAATATTTACATGAATTTTACTAAACTTCCTTTTCAAACCCTAAAGTAAGCAAAAGTTGAAGAAATCAAGGATTCAGCAAGTGTACGTGTATGAAATTGGTATATTCTTTTTTTTATTTTTTAAACAAGATCAGAGGTAGACTAGACACTGAGCTCAGTGGTAGCTGCGCCCTTGATATACTCGCGATACGGAGCCAATGCCTTGTCCACAGCGCCACCAGGACCGCAGTACTTGTCAACAATCTCAGCGCTGCGACCGGTATATAACTCAGCCTTGAGCATGCCATCGAGCTCGCCCCAGATGGGCTGAAAAAAGTCGGAGCTCTTGATACGCTCAACGAGATCGTTGGGCTTGCCCTCGTTCTTGACCACCGCGCTGGCCTGGTGCGAGAGGACACGAATCTGCTCGTGCGCCTCTTGACGCGACACCCCCGTGGCACAAAGGCGCATGATGATGGTCTCGGTAATCATAAACGGCAGCTCGGCCTGAATGTGCGCGGCGATGCGCTGGGGATACACAATGAGCCCGTCGGTAATGTTGTCGAGCCCGATGAGGATGGCATCGGCTAGCAGAAACGTCTCGGGAATGTCGATGCGGCGGACGGCGGAATCGTCGAGCGTGCGCTCCATCCACTGGTCGGCGTGCGTGGCCTGGAAGCTGGCCGGCTTGCTGAGGAGCTCGCGCGACAGCGAGTACACGCGCTCGGAGCGCATCGGGTTGCGCTTGTACGCCATGGCCGAGGACCCAATCTGCGAGCTCTCAAACGGCTCTTCAATCTCCTTCCAGTGCGCCAGGTGACGAATGTCGCCGGTGATTTTCTGCGCAGACGAGCCCAGACCCGCAACGGCATTGGCAACGAGAAGGTCGACCTTGCGCGTGTACGTCTGCGTGGACACGTCGTAGCAGCTGGAGAAGCCAAACTTCTTGCAGAGCAGCTTGTTGAGCTCGTCGCACTTGGTCGAGTCGCCGTGGAAGACCTCGAGGAAGGACGCTTGCGTGCCGGTGGTGCCCTGGGCGCCGCGGAACTTGAGCTCGTCGCGGGCCTGCTCGATGCTGTGCAGGTCGAGCATCAGGTCCTGCGCCCACTGGGCGGCGCGCTTGCCGACGGTGATGAGCTGCGCAGCCTGCAGATGAGTGTAGGCGAGGGTTGGTTGATCTAGCAAAAAAAAATGTTGGCTGAGAATTCGGCGCGGACTTGTAAAATTGTATACTTACCCTTCCATTTGAGGGCAAAGGCGGCCAGGTTGGAAATGACCTTGGCGAGCTTCTTTGTGAGGAGGTCGAGCGCATCCTTCATGAGGATGAGCTCTGCGTTGTCAGTCACGTAGCAACTAGTAGCACCTATGTTGTGCATTAGCGGCATGCTTGAGAGTAGATGCAAGTCAGCATACCATAGTGAATGATGCCGGCCGCCGCCGGAGCCGCGATACCGAAAGCGTGGACATGCTATGATTTGTTAGTGCCACACGACTCGTGGACATAATCGCGTTAAACGCCATCTTACAGCCATGACATCCTATGACTCGTTAGTATAGCACATGGAACAAGCTAACGTTGGTAGTGAATTATAGAGATGGAGGGAAACAAAACCAAAGGGCTAGATTTACATGTCTTCGGATCTTTTCTTCCACGCGGGCCACTTCAAAGTCTTGGTCCGTGACGGTCAGATTGGCTTTCATCTGCTCGAGGGCCTCGGGGGTAATGGTGTCGATGCCGAGCTCCTTTTCGCTTTCGGCAAGGCCTAGCCAGAGCTTTCGCCATGTCGAGTGGCGAGATCGCTGGCTAAACAGCTGCGACATGGCGGGGCTGCAGTATCGCCCTGTGAGGGAGGTTTGGTAGCTGTCGTACGGCGAAGCCATATTGGGACTGCTCAATCGGAGAGGGATGTTGTGTGCTTGTTCTATCGAGGATGGTGGTTCGAGACGAATTGACGAGGTCGAGGTTGGCAAAATGCTGGGACTCAATGAGGTTTATGTGACTTTGTTTTTTTCCGGCTTTCTCGGTGGCGTGAGACGAGATCGAAAACTGCTGTGGTTGAATGAGGTTTATTTTTTTTTTCTTTTAGCTTGGTGGGTGAAGTGCACAGAAAGGTTCTGCAGATGTGGAGCTACAAGCAAACGTCTTGAGAATACCGCTACAGGTACGCAAAATGGAAAGGACTGGCCTGTATGCGCTGATGAAAGTCTCCGGGATACAATTACTACAAGTTATTGAAATTATGTATGCTTTGAATTTTGGCGAACGTATCGCAGAGAAGCCAATTGAATTGCTCTTTTGGTTGCCTCATCGCGGGGTACTTTCACATGGCGGGTGTCTTGGGTGATAGTTAGTCATCAGGCCACTTTTGGTCCAGGATAGCAGAATGAGTCGATCCGCTAAGCACATCTCTTCAAAAAGCTTGACCACTTGATTCATGTATATCGTCTGATTCTATTCTCCATTAGCGGGTCCATGCTCCAGGAACCAAGAATTATGTAAACATCTCTTGTTTACAGCCTCAGTAGAATACTACTCAGTACGGAGTACTCCATAATTATTGAGTACAGCTAGACATGTCAATCCCGCATGGATGCAATCCCGCCGTTATTACTGGTAGTGGGGCCAAAATCGATCATTCTATTTCTTTCATGTCATTTTCTCTAAACTCCTTTATACCCCGCTACTCCACTTGACCCTTCATAAAACATATCCTCCGATATTCTACACTCTAAGTCTAAAATATGCATCTTATGTACATCAACCCCATTCTCCTATCTACCAACTTTTTGTTTCTGCCGCAACGGCGGCATGAACTCAAGGGACGGCCTTGAATCCAGCATCGACGGGGTAAGAGGGGAACCCCCACGAGACGCTGCGATTCAGCAGCTCGTACTCGAGACCGTGCGGGCCTGCATTGAGATAGAGAAACTTGGTAAAAGGCACGGTAGCGTGGTAGCTAAAGGGCGTGCCGGCGGGGATAAAGGCAACATCGCCCTGCAGGAGATATGTCTTCTTGTAGCCCTCGACAGACAGCACGAGCTGGCCGTCGTCCATCTGAATACCAAGGTGGTGGGGCAGGGTAACGTGCTCCTCGGTCTCGTTGTCGCGCTTCGGGGACATGATGATGGTGCCCATGGTAAAGTTGTGGTTGTGCGAGTTGTCCACCGTCGAAATGGGCTGAATGACCTTGTAGCCCTTGTCCGTGTTGAGGAACTTGGGGCCGTAGTTGTTTGCGACAAAGTACGGCTTCGTATTGTCCGTCGGCAGCTCGTTGGTGCCGTTGTGCCAGTTTAGGCCCTCGGAGCTCGCCGTGCCGTTGACAAAGTCGCGGCGCGGAATGTACTGCTGCTCGGGCACGGCGTACAGATCCAGCGGCTCAAACAGCGCGTGCAGCTCCGGCGTCATGGGCCCGTACGGCTGCTCGTCGACGGGGTCCGGCACGTACGGCGCGTGCACGCCCGACGCAAACTGGCCGCCCGACACGTCGTCAAACAGCTTCTCGAAGCCCGCCGGGTGAAAGGCGTGCGTCAGCTGCGAGTCCGGGTCGATGAGCTGGAAAGTGTGGATGACGCCCGGCGGGACGTTGCCGTAGTCGCCAAAGCTGGCGACGCGGGCCTCTTCCTCGCCGCTGGTGGTGTTTTCCTTGGTCCAGAGCTCGACACGGCCGCGGGAGCAGTAAAAGTGCTCATGGTACGTCTTGTGTACGTGAGGGCGCGCGTTCAGCCAGGTGGTTACCTTGCCGTTGTGCTGCACCAGGGTGAAGGCGCCGCCGGAAGAGTTGGAGGTGATAGAAAAGGTAATGGTTTGCGTCTTGGTGAGCATGACGGCCTTGCCGTGGAAACGCGGCAGCACATAGGGACGCACAAAGTCCGGCGCCGTGTCCACGGTAAGCGTGTTATTGCCGCTGCCGCTGCCGCTGCCGCTGCTCTTGCACTCGGTGCCGGACACAAGTGAGGCTAGTGCAGCCAATGCTGCTCCGGAAAACTTCATGATGGCGACAATTGAACAAGCACAAGACAGTAAGAAGCGGTTGATGAGTGATTAGTAGAAAGAAGACGGCCGTAGAGCTTCATTTTATACCCATCTCCTGAATTGATTCGGCGAATTCAGCGAATCTTTTGCCACTTGATTCGTACAACGGGGAGCCGTTCCGATTCAATGTATCCGTGACTGCGACTCCATGGCCATCCCGCATGGTGGATATATTATCCAGAGCAACTACTCGTACTATGCGTAATGTATGGGTGATGGACTGATTGTTTCCACTAGCAATGCGACTGAATAAGGCAGTTGGCTCTCCACTGATTCATGTAAACATCGCGCCTGTCGCCTTGTCGGCCATCCCTCGACAGCGAAATTGTGGCTATAATTGCTGCCATCTGCATAGTAACAGGTACTAAAAAATGTCTTGGCATCAAGGCTGGCGCGGCCCTGTGGATAGTCGGACGTCAAAGAGCCCTGTCCGACCCCTTGAATTAAAAGCAAGTACTGCCAACGTTTTGAGTTATAGCCATACGTATAATCCGTTCTAGTATATACCAAACTAAACTAAATACAGTGGCTATACTCCGTACTATTTACACCGCATCTGAGCTCGGACCAGCTGCTTATTCTTATTTTCCCGGCGCACCAACTAGGCAGAAAAACCTGCGGCCCACTTGCTTCTCGAGCGAATTGAGAACCAGGTTCCAGACATTCTGGTCGTAGGCCTCGCCAATGTGTCCGACTGGGTCAAACGGGCAGTAGTCCTGAACGTAAATGTTCTTGACGCCGGGTTCCCGAACAAACGCCGTGTCTGTAGGGGTGACGAGCTCGTCAAACTCGGAGGTGATGACGGTGACCTTGTTGCCGGCTTGCACAATCGGCTCTCCGTCGTTGAGCTTGGCGATGCTAGGCCCGTCGACCGAAATCTCGTTGCATGCTGCGCAGCCCAGCTTCTCCAGCACTGTGCCAACGTCTTTGCGCGCGTTCTTGCCAAACAGCTGCACCAGCGTCCACAAGTGCGCAAAGGTCGTGCCGTGCGTCGGCGGCGCAATCGCGACAATGTTCTCGACGAGCGCGGCGATGCCCTCGCGGAACTTGGGCACATAGAGCGCCTGGAAGCCGCCTTCCGAGTGGCCGACCAGGTCAACCTTGCTGGCGTTTGTCTTGGCGTGCACCTCGCTGATCAGGGCGGCAATCTCGCGCGAGGACTCGTCAATGGGCCTGAGGCCGCCGACAAACGGGAAGCCGTCGTAGGCGCCGTAGGTGAGGGAAAAGGTGCAAAAGTTTTTGGTCTGCAGCCACAGCTCGAGGAGGTAAATGTCCTCGTACCACGTAGCGCCAAGGCCGTGCAGGAGAATGACAGGGTTGGGGTGTTCGGCGCTGGGCTGACACGAAAAGTCGTTGTGCTTGGCGACACGGTTCCTGATGAGAGCCGGTACGGACGCTGCAGGGCTGGCGGAGACGACTGCAATGAGTCCGCCGACAACTGCGGCGACGTTGAAAATCATCTTGGAATAATATTAAGGGGGGAGTCAGACTATTCACAACGAGCTGCAGAAAGACGTCTGCGAAACGCAGAGACTCGGTCGACTCCTTATATAATAAGTGTTCAGCTTGTGTCTCACTGTAATTCAAGATGGCGTATCCGTACTCCGTACTATTGCCAGCCGAGACGTTTAGCCTGAATGTATCCCAAGATGCCCCAAGGTCATCCACTTCCAATCAACGCTCCGGTCAGCTCGCCAAAAGTTGGAGACTTTGTTTCTCCAATCACACCTGAAGAGTACATGGCCTCTATGCTCACACAGGTTCTCGATGTCCTCGCTCCTGCAGCGCGCTGTTGCAGCACTAGTACAGAAATGCAGAAGCTTGCGAGTTTTCTGCCTCTACGCTTTGTCTCGGCCGATGATCTTTTTCCTCTGCGCGCATTTGCAGCACTAGTAGAGCAACATAAAAGGTTGCTCAGCTGATGATTTCCCCCTTCAGCTCGCCGTTGCAGCACTAGTAGAGTCGTAGAAGCTTGCGAGTTTTTGAACCTGTGCCTCGGCTGATAATTTGGTTGAAAATACAAAGCTGAGTTTAAATGTCGATAGAGTGATGATCCGTTTTTTTTTTTTTTGTGTGCAAGGACATTAAATTCATTCGTCGAATTGTTTTGCAGTTCGCTCACAGGTTTACGGCCCCACCCGGATCCCGAGATGAAAAAAAGTCGCCGTCTGGCGAATGCACCTCCCAATACATAATGAGGCTTGCCTTTGATCAAACAAGTCGCCTAAAAAAGAAAAAGAAAATGGCAGCATGACAAAAGTAAGCAGTAAAGGGTTGTAGTGGTGTGAGCTGATACTGCCAGCTTTGCTAGGTCCAAACCTTGGGTTGCCAAGCCGCAGACAGCAACATCGATACATCAACTTAATCACCACAATTTCGACAGTTGCGGGAAAATAAACCAGGGCACAAGCCACGTACCCTTGATTGCCGACCTCCGCCTAATCGAATCACAGCGGTCACAAAGTATTGAATAATTCGTGGGCCAATAGAGCCTCCGCTAAGAGTCAAAGCGTCTTGATCTCGTGTCTTTTCATTACTTGCTGAAGCGATATTCATACACACAGATAATTCCAAAACGTCATCCAAATCTCCACCATGATTGGACTTTGTTCGCACTACATCTCTCTTCTCTTGGCTACTCACACGCCAAAGTGCTATACATGTTGGTGTGGCCCTTGAGATACTCCTCCATGGTAGTAGTAGTAGCGCCGCCACTCTCCGTCTCTGGCTGCTGCTGCGATCCGCGGCGCAGTATATCCTCAATCGCCCACGAGACTCGCTCCGCGCCGACCATGGCGCCGCCAATGTTCGCCGCGCCCGGACCGAGGCGCAGCGCCGCCAGCCTGCCCACCATGAACAGCGGCACGTCGTCGCTCCACGCCAAGTCGTCGTTGAGGCAGGGGAACCCGCCAAAGCCCTGCACGGGATGCTTGCGCAGAATCGTCTGCATATACGGCAGCGACGTAAAGTCTGTCTGGATGCCGGTGGCAAAGTACATGAAATCCATGGGCGGCAGCTCCACGGGCGGGTTTGTTACTATATGCCACTTGCCGCCGTCTTCACCCTGGTTTTGCTCGAAACGCGCATCGACAATGGTTGTGCTGGTGATGAGATTGACCTTGCCGGCAGCGACGTGCTTTTTGATAATCTTGTGGTAGATGGGGGTGAGACTGCCGCCGCCGCGCGCCGTCTTGATAATGTCCAGGCGCTCCTCGTCCGAGTCGGCCAGCCAGAAGCGGGCTTGTTCGGTGTTTTTGTACTTGCCCATCCATTCCAGACCGAGGTCAAACAGCTTCACGCGGCACGGGCCCCGCATAATGTGCCAGACTTTGGTGACGCCGCGGCGGATGGCGACGTCTGTCAGCTGGGCAGACGTCAGGCCGCCGCCAACGACGACGACGTGAGTCTGCTTCATGGCCTTGATGCGGCTTTTCAGATACGGGTCTGGAAACTCTTTCACCTGCATGCTGTGGCAGACTTGCTGCGGGGGCTGGCCGTTTATGCTGGTCATGGATGGAATAGACGGTACCTGAGGAACGTTGGCAGCCCCGACCGCCATGACGACAGTTCGCGCGTAGTGAGTCCCCTTGTCTGTCTGCACGGTGAATAGCTTCTCCGTCTCGTCGGGGAAAGCTTCCACATAGCCAAAGTCCAAGTCCTGGACAGCCTCTTTCTGTAGTACGCCGGCCTCGAGATCGTAGCGCTGCGTTACCGATTCACAGTGATCTTTAAACACCCCTCGAGACGGCGTAAAGTAGTCGTTCTTGTCTCGCACATTGATGGCGACACGGGCTGCTTGCCTGATGTGTGTGTGTTAGCAAATATGTCGGCACGTTTGCGAGGCGTCTACATACTTGCCACCACAGTGACGGCTAGCTGCTTTCTTGTGGCCATGCTTGCTGACTTCTTTTCCGACACAGTTTCGAATCTCGACCAATTCGTCCGCGCGGTTGTTTTCGTATGTATAAGCGAGGAGTGAGTCGCGGTCAAAGGGATCGGCGTGCCAGAGCATCGGGCTTCGAAGATGCGAAATCTCGTACGTGTGGAAAAGGTAGTGCCAACGTGCCAGCCACTGGTCAGAGGTGGAATCCAGCACCATCATGTTGTATCCAGCTCCCGTTCTGGATCGGCGAGTCTTGATTTTGCCGCTCTTTGTTTGCTTCAGAGAGACTCTGTTGCCGTGTTTCCCAATCCATCGAAACCGGCGGTGCTCCTCGTCGGTAAAGAGTGCCGACGGCGTCTGCTCGCGAAGTCTGGCCGCCATAGCGAGGCCACATACACCGCCTCCGATAATGATAACATCATAGATGACTTGTTCAGTCATTTTCAGAGCAAATCCGGGCCGCGTAGGCTAGCTCGATTCGAAGAGGTCCAGTGGTTTCAATCTTCGACAAGAGCGAATGGTGAAAGATCTCATGCGTCTGCAAGCTGCTTTTCTAATACAAGGTTCCATCTGACAACCCTGATGGCCCTTTTCATTGATGAGACTGATTTCTATTTGCGTCGTCATAATGCGCGGCCCGTCAACGGCCACCCTGATGGCGCAGACCATCCGGGTGCTCGGGACACGCGATCCGGCCGCCGCTAGGCTTCATGAAAGGAACACAAAACGTCAATTGGTCGTTTTATGAGTTTGTTTCTTAACGTAGAGGAAATTCACTCGTTCTTATGAGAATGGGTGTGACAATTGGTCGGTTGAGTGGTGAAGTGTCCTCGAACTCAATCAGACGCACATATCAGCTTGAATCAATGCCTAAGCGACCAAGGCGCGACGGTTGATATATGCAGTAGTCGCAACTGAGATTGGCGCGACTTTCTTTTCTTGTCGAAAATCTCGAAAATCTTTCATTGCTGGATATTGAGCAAGATGATGCCCAATGCCCTGCCAAACGTTGCTGGCCGCTGGTGCGACCACGATTACAGCACCTGTACTTGTTGAATACTCGCGGAGAATGTGGGTTCAAGGGCCGTCTTAATCGCCGCGCACACCAATATACTGTAACCCCATGATGCTGTATTTGCTCAGCAACACATAACTAGGCTATTTAGCTTGTTCTATCATGAATCCGGAGAAGAATTGCGTTACAGCGGCGGGCTCATTCAGCGGCCCAATATAAGAGACGTGTTGGTCCGGGCGCAACACCACAATGCAGCCTTGCTCAGAAATGCTACATTCCTTGTAGATATCGCCGTGTTCCTCATGATACGAGCTGTCGTCGACAAAAATCTTGTCATAGTCGTATCCGTCGGTTTCGGAAAACCGTCTAAAGATGCAAGGAAAGTCAAAAATGGTGACGGCGGTGCGCTTGGCCTTGTGCACGGCGAAAATGTCAAACACGGCGTCAATCGGACCGTCGGCAGGCGTGAAGCGAGAAATGAATGAATGGGCGGCATCAAAGTCTGTAGCGACGGCGTCGAGCTGCGCGGCCTGCGCGGGGCTCTGCACGTTGCCGGGAAAGACGAGCACGCGCCACCGGCCGTTGCTCGGAAGCAGTTCGTGGAGATGCCACGGTCGGGCGTCGGCCTGGCTGAGAACCTTGAAGCTGGGGATGCGCATGCCGACAGTGATCCCGGGCGCGAGTTCCTCCTTGGATACAAGGCGGACGCTTTCAGCACCGGCGGAGACGTCTGTTCCATCTCCCTGAGTCGCCGCGTCGCCGGCCTTGGCAACGATGGTGCTGGCACCATAGTTGACCTTGGTTCCGCTGACGAATACATTGTTGTCCTCGAGTGTACTCTTAAAATCGGACATTTTGATGCCTTCGGTATCGGTTTCGTCTCTGGCGGGACGACCAGAAAAGAGGCGAGAGAATTTGTGGTCGAACGCTATCAAGTCTTGCGCCACCTTTCTCCGTTCAGACTGATACGTCTTGAGGATTGATCGGCTCGCCTGGCCTTTGACTACACTGGCAACCTTCCACCCGAGATTAAATGCTATGACAAAGTTAGATTCCACAGTACAACTAAAACGTCATCGTGTACTTACTATCCTGCATGCTCACATTCATACCCTGACCGGCTTTGGGGCTGCAAACAAACTTAGCTACCGAGTCAACTCGCTAAATCCGCCCAACTTACCTGTGAGTATGCACCGCATCACCGGCGAGAAAGACTCGTTCATGTACCGAAAACTGCGTTCCGACCCGCTGGCCAATCTGATACGCCGTCCACCAGTCTATCGTCTTGTACGAAATCGTGTATGGCGCCATAATCTTTTGCGCCTCGGCGAGTATGGACGCGGGGCTGATGCTGGACCGATCAGCGCGACTGCCCGCCTCGTCGCCCGTCTTTGCCGTCTTGGTCAGCTGCACGTATACGCGCACGAGCTTGTTCTCGCGCGGGATAATCATGATGCTGCCCGAGCTGGCAGAGTGAATGGCGCAGCGCATGCGAATGTCGGGGAAATCGGTAATGGGCACAATGTCGAGCACGCCCCAGATGTAATCTGTCGATTCGCCTTCGAGAGCCAGGCCAATCTGCTTGCGTGTCCAAGAGTGCGCGCCGTCGGAACCGAGTACATATTTGGCACGCACAATCTCCTCCATGTTGGCCTTTGCGTTGAGCTTGGACGCGGCCAGGAGGTCCTCCGTATCGTCCTTTGCCAGATTACTCCTGTACAAGCCGTCCTTTGTCGCCGAGGCCACCTGTGCGGGCGTGGCCTCTTGCTCGGTCAGATGCCGCAGCGCAACCGTAATCGGATAGGCTTCCGGGTCGTCGACGGCCGCTTCGTCAATGTCGAGGCTTGTCGGCATGACGGCGCGCTCGACGCGGATATCGCTGCACGCCTCAATCTCGTCGAGGAAGAAGCGCTCGATGCGCCCTTGCTGCAGGACCGACTGCTGGAAGCGACTCAGCCCGGGCACGGTGTCGGCCATGCGGTCGCTGCGGCGCAAAACACCGGCCTCGTCGGGGTTCCACATGCAAAACTCGAGCACGTGGTTGGACTCGCGCCACGCGCGGTGGCCAAAGCCCAACGAGTCCATAATCTCGAGTGTGCGGCACTGGAGGCCGTCGGCCTGGCCGTTGAAAACCTTTGTGCTGCGCTTGTCGACGATGCGTGTGCTGATGCCGCACTTGGCCATCCAGGCAGCCATCATCAGACCAGCAGGACCGGCACCAATGATGAGCACATCAACGCAACTCTCTTTGACGGGTGCCATGTCTGCAATGTCAGGGGCAACGAATCAGGAGTTGAACTAAATTGAGAATGAACAACCATCTTTGCGGAGAACATATCGGGTCTATATATCAGCCCCAGCGGCGACAGGGCCGGGACCTTGGCGCGTGTTGGGGAATGGGCATTTTTAAACATCAGTCAGAACTTATCAAGGCAAAGCGTACAATGGCCATTTGTTCAATAGCCGTATGGGGCGTCCGGGTAATCTAGATCAGTCATGCCTTATTAATCTGTCTACACTTACGGATACACGCTATTTATGTAGCTTACCCCGCAATCGGTGCAACCGGATCTCGCAAGCCGTAGGGCCGCTGAATATTCCCACCGACTGGTGCAGCTTATGCTTTTTGTCAATGACCACGCACATTTTTAAGAGTATTTTTCAAGTCTCTTCCTGTGCGCTCTCTCTAATATTTATAATTTTACTACCGGAGCTTGTTTAGTTGTTATGCTGGGCTTTGTCTGGTTTAGCATCGGTTGTCGGCAGGCTCGGCTCGCTGACTTAGCCAGGACCCCTTATTAGCCGCCACACTTTCTAGATAGCCTCCCTTTCTCTTTCTCTCCTCTATATAAATATTTATTAGGCCTTTACTTTAGCTTATACCCTACTATATAATTCCATTATTCTCACTCTATTTAATTTATTATATAATAGTAATTAACGTAGTTAATAAGTAAGTAGCGTAGATAAGCAAGTAACGTACCTATACTAGAGAATACCGTCTATTAACCTTATACTATAATTATTTAATAACCTTAAATAGAAAATACTTCTAATAAAGGTAATATAATTCTTATCTTATTTATTAT